>NW_017681221.1:7942-11673 GCF_001879085.1 Nicotiana attenuata
CTAAGGTCAGACCCGCCTTAGAAGAGGAGCAAATGAACAAGTTCTTTGTCCGGGCTCAGGACCCGCAGTACTATGAACGGCTGATGATGATTGAGAACCACAAGTTCTCCGACATTATCAAATTAGGTGAAAGAATGGAAGAAGGTATTAAAAGTGGTGGTTACAAATTTCGAAGCCTTGCAAGCCACGAATAAGGCTTTACAGTCCGGCGGTGTGTCCAAGAAAAGGGACGTAGGGGCCGTGATGGTTGCACAAAGGGCCAAGTCTCCCCTTAAATACCAAGCTTACCCAACACCTCCACTCACATACCAGCCAACCCCAAATTACCAAGCACCCTCATACCAAGCTCCGCCACCAACTTATCAGTCATGTCACCTCCTACATATCAACCTACTTCACCCAGATACTCCCGTATCTGCATCACTACAGGAATTGAGAAAGAGGTTCACGAAGATGGAATTCCAGCATGTTCCCAGAATCCAGAATGAGTTCGCCGATGCATTGGCTACCCTATCATCTATGATACAGCATCCCGACAAGAATTTCATTGATCCCATTCCGGTGAAAATCCATAATCAGCCAGCTTACTATGCCCATGTTGAAGAGGAAGCAGACGGAAAGCCTTGGTTTTATGATATCAAGGAATATTTGGCAAAATGAGAGCACCCGGAGCTTGCAAATCCTACTCAGAAACGCACACTTCGGAGATTGTCCAACAACTTCTTTCACAGCGGAGGAATCCTGTATAGGAGGACTCCCGATTTAGGATTATTAAGATGTGTCGACGCAAAAGAAGCATCCAAGCTACTAGAGGAAATTCATGCTGGGACATGTGGTCCACATATGAATGGTTTTGTCTTAGCAAAGAAGATACTCCGGGATGGTTACTTTTGGATGACTATGGAAACGGACTGCATCCAGTATGTTCGGAAATGCCACCACTGTCAGATACATGCAGACATGATAAAGATACCTCCAAGCAATCTTAACACAACAAGCTCAGCGTGGCCGTTCGACGCCTGGGGAATGGACGTTATTGGACAAATCGAGCCTGCCGTTTCCAACGGACACAGGTTCATCCTAGTAGCCATCGACTATTTCACCAAATGGGTCGAAGCAGCATCTTACAAAGCAGTGACTAAGAAAGTCATGGCAGACTTTGTCCGCGATCGCATTGTTTGTCGATTCGGAATTCCAGAGTCAATCATTACTAATAATGGCTCCAACCTCAACAGCGACTTGATGAAAGCTATGTGCGAAACTTTCAAGATCAAACACAAAAATTCCACAGCCTACAGGCCTCAGATGAATGGAGCTGTAGAAGCCCTCAACAAGAATATCAAGAAGATATTAAGGAAAATGATAGAGAAGCATAGACAGTGGCACGAAAAGTTATCATTTGCTCTACTGGGATATCGCACCACAGTCCGTACATCGACCGGGGAAACCCCCTATATGCTGGTTTACGGTACAGAGGCTGTCATTCCCGTTGAGGTAGAAATTCCTTCCCTAAGGATCATGCAAGAAGCTGAGCTCGACGACGCAGAGTGGGTAAAAAGTCGTTATGAGCAACTAGCCCTTATAGACGGAAAGAGAATGAATGCAGTCTGCCATGGCCAACTCTACCAGAACAGAATGTCCAGAGCCTTCAACAAAAGAGTCAAGCCAAGACAGTTCACACTGGGGCAGCTGGTGTTAAAGAAAATTTTTCCGCATCAAGATGAAGCCAAAGGGAAGTTGTCTCCCAACTGGCAGGGTCCATACATGGTTCACCGGGTTTTGACAGGAGGAGCCCTCATGCTTGCAGAAATGGACGGGGAAGTCTGGCCGAAGCCGATCAATTCAGATGAAGTCAAGTGTTACCATGTGTAATCTTTATGCTTTCCTTATATGATGTAAATTGAACTACGCCTGACCTGATTCCCGTTTAAGAGGGGATACATAGGCAGCCCTATGGGTTCAGTCACAATTCAAAAAAAATCATTTCCCCCCGCAATTGGAAACTGGGGCAGAATTTTGAGGAGGACCCTCAAAATTCCAAAGTAATTTCAGCCGATTGTCGCACGAGCAACAGTCAGAAACGTCAACCCATCAAACTGGGGCAGAATTTTGAGGAGGACCCTCAAAATTCCGTAGCAGGAGAGGTTGCAATGTCCTGAACTACGTCACAGTCGTCGGTTCATCTAAATGCTATTTTTAATCATACATTTATGTCATACTTTTACAAAATCATGCATGTTTATTATTGAAACTGCTTTGTTTAGCAATGCTACCCCAATAATACAGACGGTATCACCAGATCAAAGTCGAACGAGTCAAGCAAAGCCAGCGGGGATACGAGCTAACCTCCCCCTTACAAAACTCACGATTTTTCTTTGGATGCAGGCACTAGGATTGCCATATCCTTAAACATACTCTACGTCCAGGGGACAAACATTGTTCTCAGAACCGTTCCACTTGCCAACATTTGCTATCAGCACACACCAGTAATGCTCCGTAGTCACAATGCTCCCAGTAATCACAATCCCGCAATCTGCTATCAGCTAAGAAAACTCTACTGTCATTTGCTATCTTATTTCTTTCATAAGGCTACCGTTCTGCCTTCCGAGGTTAAGCTCTACCTCCATCTGCATCTGCATTGCATAAGGCTACTATTCTGCCTTCCGAGACTAAACGCTGTCTCCATCTGCATTTGCATTGCATAAGGCTACTATTCCGCCTTCCAATCTGCATAAGGCTACCATTCTGCCTTTCGAGGTTAAGCTCTACCTCCATCTGCATTCACATTTTTGCATAAGGCTACTCTCCTGCCTTTCGAGGCTAGACTCTACCTCCAATTTTCCTCGAAATTAAGCGCTATCTCAAGCACTATTTATCTCGCTTCTCTTACGGGCTAAGCTCTGCCCTTCAATTCGCAAGACTGAGCTCTGTCTTGTCAGCATCATACTACTGCATCCTTCATGGGCTGAAATATCGCCAACTCGTCCAAAGGCGTCATCGTTCGGAGGCACCATCTTCATGGCCCGAGAACACCATGTCATGGCCTGAGGATCTCTTTCAATCTTTTGCATATCATTATTCAAAGGCATCATGGTTCGGAGGCACCATCCTCATAGCCTGAGAACATCACTTCATGGCCTGCGAATCCTGCATCAAACAATACATGGCCCAGGACATCATGGTCTGAGGATGCCATTCCTAACCGTCCAAAGACAACATTCATAGTCCAACGGGAACTTGTATCATGTTTAAATTACGCAATATATGCTTGTATGATTTATTTGCAGGTAACCCGGCGAGCAACGACCATCCCAGCAGGAGCGATCCCGCTCCAGTTTTCCCAGCCATATCAAACCTTACCATTCCCACAAATCGTTCTCTCATCCGGCCCTAGATGTTGCGTCCACTCTTGAGATGACCTCACCGGCATACTTCGCCGATGAATCCTGAACTACATATGACCTGATTCCTGTAAAACCAGGGATATGTAGGCAACTCAGAAACCAGGGTGCGGCCTAAAACTCTTCAAACCATTTCGCTCGGTCAAAATTGGCCATCATATCTTTATCCGACAACTCTTTCATCCTTCCCAGGTAAAGAGGGGCAGCTGTTGATACCCAATTTTACCCCAAAATATTTTTAAAATTGCATATATACCTTCAACTAAACGCTGTCTCCATCTGCATTTGCATTGCATAAGGCTACTATTCTGCCTTCCAATCTGCATAAGG
>NW_017681222.1:0-6690 GCF_001879085.1 Nicotiana attenuata
GACTCCGTCCGGAGTATGGACATTGTCACGGACGGAGCTTCGAACGTAAAGGGGTCAGGATTGGGGATCATACTAAAACCTCCTACCGGGGACGTCATTAGGCAGTCTATACGGACGAGGAGGTTGACTAACAATGAAGCCGAGTATGAGGCTATGGTTGCAGGTTTAGAATTAGCCAGGAGCCTCGGCGCCGAAGTGATCGAAGCCAAGTGCGATTCTCTTCTTGTGGTAAACCAGACGAACAAAACGTTCGAGGCCAGGGAGAGCCGGATGCAACGGTATGTCGACAAACTCCAAAACACCTTGCACAAATTCAAAGAATGGACTCTCCAACACGTACCCCGAGATCAAAACAGCGAGGCCGATGCCCTCGCCAATCTGGGCTCGACAGTCGAGGACGACGAGCTCGAGTCCGAAAAGGTGGTACAACTAATGAGGTCGGTCGTAGAAGAAGGGCACGCCGAGGTCAACTCAACTAGCCTTACTTGGGACTGGAGAAACAGGTATGTGGACTATCTAAAAACAGGAAAACTCCCACAGGACCCCAAAGAATCAAGGGCATTGAGAACAAAAGCGGCCCGTTTTTGTTTGGCCGAGGACGGAGTCTTATATAAAAGGACCTTCGGAGGACCACTCGCCATATGCCTTGGCCCCGGAGACACAGAGTACGTATTGAGGGAAATCCACGAAGGGTCATGTGGCAACCATTCGGGCGCGGATGCGTTGGTCCGAAAAATAATTCGAGCTGGATATTACTGGGTCAACATGGAACAGGATGCAAGGGAATTTGTACGAAGATGCGACAGGTGTCAAAGGCATGCGCCATTCATCCATCAGCCTGCTGAGCTGCTGCATTCGGTCATCTCCCCATGGCCTTTCATGAAATGGGGAATGGACATAGTGGGCCCGCTTCCTCGAGCTCCAGGTAAGGCTCAATTTATTCTTTTGGTTACTGACTATTTCTCCAAATGGGTTGAAGCGCAGGCTTACGAAAAGGTTCGAGAGAAAGAAGTAATCGACTTCCTTTGGGACCACGTCGTGTGTCGGTTCGGGATGCCTTCCGAAATAGTATGTGACAATGGGAAACAGTTCGTTGGGAGCAAGGTATCAAAATTCTTCGAGGATAACAAGATCAAGAGGGTATTGTCAACCCCGTACCATCCCACCGGAAACGGGCAGGCTGAGTCGACCAACAAGACCATCGTTCAGAACCTAAAGAAAAGGTTACAAGACGCAAAAGGAAAATGGAGAGAAATGCTGCCCGAAATCCTATGGGCCTACCGGACAACCGAAAGGACTAGTACCGGCGCCACTCCTTTCTCTTTGGTTTACGGAGCCGAGGCCTTGATCCCAGTCGAGGTGGGCGAACCCAGCGCTAGATTCCGGTATGCAACCGAGGTTACCAACCAAGAAGCGATGCTCGCCAGCTTGGATCTTTTAGACGAAAGGAGAGAGGCCGCACTAGTTAGGATGGCAGCTCAGAAACAAAAGATCGAGAGATATTATAACCGAAGGGCTCGTCTTCGACACTTCAATATAGGGGACTTGGTACTAAGAAAGGTCACCCTCAACACTCGAGACCCTAACGAAGGGAAATTAGGACCGAACTGGGAAGGCCCTTACACCATTTTGAAGGTAACCGGAAAGGGTTCGTACAAGTTAGGAACGATGGATGGGAAAGAACTACCCAATAACTGGAATATAGGCCACTTGAAGAGATACTACTGCTAAAGGTAAGTCTTCTTTCTTCTTCGCTTCCATAAATTTTTTGAGACTTGTCCGATCCTAACCCGTGCAGGTCGATGATCGGTCGCTAAGACAAGTTCGGCATCGGAGAGACTGAAAGCATGAGCTGCACTCTTTTTTCCTTCGACCGTTTTTGTCCCAACTCGGGTTTTTCGGCAAGGTTTTTAACGAGGCAGCAAGAACATCGTGCTACTACAAAGGTATCTAAGGGTAAATCATTGTATACTAGATCACCCTCCGAAGAAGGCGAAGGTCAATAAGAATAAATGTAAGGGTCAAACGGCCAAAGCGAGCCGTGCCCAACTAACCTGACCTAATCCGCCCGGATCAGTAATGATGTATTGACTATTACTGCAATAGCAAAGACTATCTGATGCATATTCACATCATAACCTAAAAGATTTTGTTCGACTCTTCGGTATGCTTTTCAAGTCCGATCTCATAAGACCTCCTCGAGGCATATTCGATCTCACACTCGAACATAAGACCTCCTCGAGGCATATTCGATCTCATATTCGATCTCGTAAGACCTCCTCGAGGCATATTCGATCTCATATTCGATCTCATAAGACCTCCTCGAGGCATATTCGATCTCATAAGTCCTCCTCGAGGCATATTCGATCTCATAAGACCTCCTCGAGGCACACTCGAACATAAGACCTCCTCGAGGCATATTCGATCTCATATTCGATCTCGTAAGACCTCCTCGAGGCATATTCGATCTCATATTCGATCTCATAAGACCTCCTCGAGGCATATTCGATCTCATAAGTCCTCCTCGAGGCATATTCGATCACATAAGACCTCCTTTAGGCACATAAGACCTCATTGAGGCATACTCGGACTCACAAGACCTCAATGAGGCAACACTTAAACTATAAGACCTCAAGAAGGCAAGACCAAGCTCATAAGACCATAATACGGCGACACATAAAACTGTAAGACCTCAGAGGTAAGTTCGAAATTCGTAAGGCCTCGATAAGGCATTATTTCAACCATAAGTCCTCGAGAAGGCGGGTCCAAATTCATAAAATCTCAAAAGAGGTAATACCGGCCTCATCATCGACTTCACTAATGGCGAAGTATACTCGAATTTGTAAGACCTTAAGAAAAAGGCGTAAAATCGATACAAAACCTAAAGGTCAAATTGTGCCCGAGTTCGAATCCACTCACTCGGGGACTGTCTTGTGAAAATCTAAGGTTTGAATTTTGCCCGAGTTCGAATACACTCACTCGGGGACTAAGGTTTGAACTACACTCGAGCTCGACCAAACTCACTCGGGGACTGCTTCGAAAAAACCTAAGGGTTAAACTTCACCCGGGCTCGAATAAACTCGTTCGAGGACTATATTGAAAAACGTAAGGTTTGATTTTTTACCCGAGCTCGAATCAACTCACTCGGGGACTGCCTTGAGAAAACCCAAAGGTCGAAGTTCACCTGAGTTCGAATACATTCACTCGGAGACTACTTCGAAAAACATAAAAGACTACCATCGTCCCAAAAAGATAAAAGGCAAAGTAATAACAAGATTGAAAAAGGAGCAATAGATGGCAAAGGGCAATGTTTTATAAAAAAGCTCGCTACCGGAGCAATTACATAAGAGGGGAAAACAAAACAAAGCCTAGCCTATTCCCGGAGTCAATCAGAGCCATCCTCGAATTCTTCGGGGAACGTCGCCCTTCTCGAAGCGTCCTCAGCTTCGGCGGCTTTGGTGACGTCCGATGCAAGATCGAAACCGCGACGTTGGAGTTCGGTAAGAACTTCAAGCCGGGCCTGACACTTCGCATATTCGGCTAACATTCTTGACTGCTGGTTGGCCGCATCAGCATCGGCCCTATATTGGGCCACCAGATCGTTGGCAGTCTCCTCGGCTTGGGAAACTTTAGCCTCAGCTTCCCGAAATCGATTGGTCCATAGCTCAATTTCAAGGACTCGAGCCTCATTGGCCAACGTCAAGTCCGCAACCTCTTTCCGAAGGGAAGTCTTCTCCGACTCCAACTGTTGCACCCGGGCTTCCAGTTCGGCTTTGTTCTCATCAAGTTCGGCTCTGCTCTCGTCAAGCTCGGCCTTAACCCGATTAAGCTCGGCTTGCACCCCCCTTAGCTTATAACCAAGCTCTTTCTTCGCTTCCTCCAGCCGGATAGCACAGGACGCGTGCTCTTTGTTCAAAAGGTCCAATCCGGTCCGGCTTTCTAGCAGCTTTTCTTCAAGGACCCGGCGCCCCTCTCGCTCCGTCTCCATTTTGTCCTTGATCCGGAGGAACATCGAGTGATATAGCACCGATGCCTGCAAAGAAAAAGTCTAAAGAGTCAGTACTGAATCACAAGGCAAAAATATTAGAAATAAAGGAAGAAGCAAGTACCTTGAGCTGCGCCTGTTGGGCTTCGTTGAAAAGGCATGTCCAATCTACAGCCTCGGTTGCAGCCCGGTCTTCCTCCGTCATCAGGTGATGAAGATAGCTTGCAACCCCGACCGGGGGCCCCAGAGCCCGGACATCTTTGGGGATAGCAAAAGTTACTATCCTGTTACAGTCCGGGTCCAGGCTCGGAGCTGGAAACCTATCGACAAGCTTGTCGACGGCCGAAGTCCCACTTGATTCGGCCTGGGGGTCTTTCCGGGGGGTTTCGAGCCCGAAAGTGTTGGCGGAGGGTACCCCATCAAAAAAGGTCTCGAAGCTACCTCCCATCATCGGGATGTCGTCTGGCAGCTGCCCCCAAGTCGAGGAAGACGGGGGGGACGTAACCGGGTGATCGGTACCCGGGGACGCCCGCGCAGGGGCCGAGGGTTCACTAGCATCCTCAACCCTCACGTCCTCGGGAGGAGCCTCAGCTGGATCGACCACCGGCTCGGGGTCCGGTCGAATGGATCGATGGCGGACGAGCTCCGGCTGCTCCTCATCGTCATCCTCTTTGTCGTCCTCCTCCTCGGAGGACAAGACGATTTGGCTTTTTAGTTTGCGGGCGGCCCTTTTTGTCCGCTTAATCTTCCTTTGGGGCTCGTCCGTACCGGACTCCCCGGGCCTTTTATTTTCTCCCGGAACCGGAAGGGGGCATAGTATTGAAGACCTCATCTCCGCGTCCTTGGGCAAGCCTGCAAAACACGAGGGTTATGATGCATTCCCGATGTACAAGAAAAAATGCGTTAACTTGGTGCGCTACCGGTCAAAAAGAAGGCTTACCATGGTTTTTCGCCTCCCACCGACCTTTGGAGATTTCCTTCCAGTTTCGCTCCGAATATGGCCGCTGGGCCACTATCTTGTTTACCCAGCCGGCCAGATCCTTGATGGCAGCTGGAGTTTGGGTCACCGCTGCACAAGAAAAGGGGGTTTCAGGAAGAAGTTGAGGAAAACACACTCTAAAAGATGAACAGTGAGAAAATACTTACGTTTGAGATTCCACCTCTCCGGAAATGGCATGCAATCAGCCGGAATCAGGTCGGACGTCCTGATCCGGACAAACCTGCTCATCCAGCCTCGATCTTTGTCTTCATCGATGCTGGAGAATGGGGGTTTGCTAGCCCGGCGGGCCAGTTTTATTAATCCCCCTCGAAATATTCGAGGGCTGTATAATCGAAGAAGATGGTCGAGGGTAAAGGGAAAATCGCCCTCGACTCTCTCGACAAAAAACCGAAAGAGATACACGATCCGCCACATCGAGGGGTGGACCTGACCTAAGGTCACCTCGTACCGCCGGCAGAACTCCACTATAATGGGTTCTAAGGGGCCTAAGGTGAAGGGATATGTATATACACTAAGATACCCTTCAACGTGAGTCATAATCGACTCGTCACGGGAAGGGGCGACCAGGTCTTTCCCTTCCCATCTACATTCAGCCCTCACCCGGTCTAGGCAACCGGGAGTGATTAGGCTGATATACTCCGATGCCGGTTCGCCGCGGCCCGGGACCGATGATGGGTTCTCAACCTGGAAGTCGGCAGATACCAAGCAACCAGTCGGTGTAAAAGCTTTCAATGGGGGTTCTGGCGCAGGTTCATCAGATCTAGCGGGGCTCGCAGACGAGCTTGGTCTAGAAGGAACACTTTGTGAAGTTTTCGCCATTTCTTGAAGCTTTACGAAGAGATGAAAAGAAAATACAACCAACGCAAAATTTGAGAAAGCTAAGAAATGTTGAACCTGGAAGGGTCGTTTATACTTTTCCCATGAGGCGGCGGCACGAATCGCGAAGTTACAGACACGAAGCGACAGATAATTAAGAGAAGCATTAAATGCCTGCAGCAGACGTGGTCAGAGCACTCGATGGCTTTTTCAGCTGGCGTATGGCCATACGTCACGGGCATCACGTCACCGATCATATCGTTTATTATCATTACTCTCTAATAAACGAGGGGACTATCTGTATTGGGTGATACCCTTTTTTGCTTGAGCCCGACCGGGTTGGGTCCGGTCCGGGGCAAGTCGGGGCCATCGAACCCGACCTGGATGCAAGGTAGAACGACGGCCACGTCTACAACCGAGGTCGAGTCATTTCGAGACCGTTGCAGAGCTCGATATGAGTCACTACCGGATGGAGAAACACACGAGGTCGGAAGCCGGACTCGTAACGGATAACCAAGCGTCGCCGGATATCTCGCCCAAACGTGATTTTCTCAACCACTTCAGGCCATTAAGGCGTAATTACAGGGATCCACGATGTAATTAATTTACCTACCTTATTTTTACCCTTAATCAGAATGTATAAAAGGGGAGAAGACCCCATAAAGAGGGGATCGGAAACCATTACACTACAGTACCATCTCTCTCAATTCTTGTACGCTATCAAGCACAATTGTTCTAAGCAATATTATATTCTGCGATTATTTACTTTAACAGCAATTGTTGAGTCTTTATCTTTATTTTCCTCAATCCAAACCTTTTGTATCTTTTAGTTCACGGATCCTTAAAACCCCATATAAATTCAATTGTTATCCGGATTCTAGGGTAAACA
>NW_017681222.1:9294-11667 GCF_001879085.1 Nicotiana attenuata
AACTGATCCCATGACCCTCCGAAATCAATAACGCAAGCACGTAGCATATCCTCCAATATCTGAATAGTGCGCTCGGACTGCCCGTCCGTCTGAGGGCGAAAAGTTGTGCTCAACTCTACCTGAGTACCCAACTCCCGCTGGACAGACTTCCAAAACTGGGAAGTAAACTGAGTGCCCCGATCTGAAATGATGGAAACTGGGACACCATGCAACCGAACAATCTCCCGGATATATATCTCTGCCAACCGCTCGGAAGAATAAGTAGTACAGATAGGAATGAAGTGCGCGGACTTGGTCAGCCTATCCACAATCACCCAAATAGCATTGAACTTCCTCAAAGTCCGTGGAAGCCCAACTACAAAGTCTATAGTGATCCGCTCCCACTTCCACTCTGGAATATCCACTCTGGAATACACACTGAGACACTTAGACGTACACGCTTTAGAACCCATTGAGACACTTACACGCTTTACAACTTCTTCACTGAACAACTTCACAACTTTAAAACTTTCTGTTTCTTTAAAAACTTAGTTCTCTCTTTGTTCTTACTGTTCTGGTTTCTGCATATTTGGCATGGCTGAAAGACAAGGCCTAATTCTCTGGAATTTGCTTACTATTGCATCCCTATTTGTTTTCTTCTCGACTGGTATGCCTTAACTCCTAGTATTCCATTCTGTTCTATATGCTTTATTCAATTAGTCTATTTCAAATTTGCAGCATAATTCTGTTTGCTATGTGACTGTCTGATTCCACTTATTGATGATGTTAAGCTAAGCTATCTTCAATAATATGAAACTCTTCCTAATTCAGTTCCTATTCTGAACTTTGCTAGAAACATGTAATCAATGTGGTCCTCAACCCTCACGTCCTCGGGAGGAGCCTCAGCTGGATCGACCACCGGCTCAGGGTCCGGTCGAATGGATCGATGGCGGACGAGCTCCGGCTGCTCCTCATCGTCATCCTCTTTGTCGTCCTCCTCCTCGGAGGACAAGACGATTTGGCTTTTTAGTTTGCGGGCGGCCCTTTTTGTCCGCCTAATCTTCCTTTGGGGCTCGTCCGTACCGGACTCCCCGGGCCTTTTATTTTCTCCCGGAACCGGAAGGGGGCATAGTATTGAAGACCTCATCTCCGCGTCCTTGGGCAAGCCTGCAAAACACGAGGGTTATGATACATTCCCGATATACAAGAAAAAATGCGTTAACTTGGTGCGCTACCGGTCAAAAAGAAGGCTTACCATGATTTTTCGCCTCCCACCGACCTTTGGAGATTTCCTTCCAATTTCGCTCCGAATATGGCCGCTGGGCCACTATCTTGTTTACCCAGCCGGCCAGATCCTTGATGGCAGCTGGAGTTTGGGTCACCGCTGCACAAGAAAAGGGGGTTTCAGGAAGAAATTGAGGAAAACACACTCTAAAAGATGAACAGTGAGAAAATACTTACGTTTGAGGTTCCACCTCTCCGGAAATGGCATGCAATCAGCCGGAATCAGGTCGGACGTCCTGATCCGGACAAACCTGCTCATCCAGCCTCGATCTTTGTCTTCATCGATGCTGGAGAATGGGGGTTTGCTAGCCCGGCGGGCCAGTTTTATTAATCCCCCTCGAAATATTCGAGGGCTGTATAATCGAAGAAGATGGTCGAGGGTAAAGGGAAAATCGCCCTCGACTCTCTCGACAAAAAACCGAAAGAGATATACGATCCGCCACATCGAGGGGTGGACCTGACCTAAGGTCACCTCGTACCGCCGGCAGAACTCCACTATAATGGGTTCTAAGGGGCCTAAGGTGAAGGGGTATGTATATACACTAAGATACCCTTCAACGTGAGTCATAATCGACTCGTCACGGGAAGGGGCGACCAGGTCTTTCCCTTCCCATCTACATTCAGCCCTCACCCGGTCTAGGCAACCGGGAGTGATTAGGCTGATATACTCCGATGCCGGTTCGCCGCGGCCCGGGACCGATGATGGGTTCTCAACCTGGAAGTCGGCAGATACCGAGCAACCAGTCGGTGTAAAAGCTTTCAATGGGGGGTCTGGCGCAGGTTCATCAGATCTAGCGGGGCTCGCGGCCGAGCTTGGTCTAGAAGGAACACTTTGTGAAGTTTTCGCCATTTCTTGAAGCTTTACGAAGAGATGAAAAGAAAATACAACCAACGCAAAATTTGAGAAAGATAAGAAATGTTGAACCTGGAAGGGTCGTTTATACTTTTCCCATGAGGCGGTGGCACGAATCGCGAAGTCACAGACACGAAGCGACAGATAATTAAGAGAAGCATTAAATGCCTGCAGCAGGCGTGGTCAGAGCACTCGATGGCTTTTTCACCTGGCGTATGGCCATACGTCACGGGCATCACATCACCGATCATATCGTT
>NW_017681223.1:0-11667 GCF_001879085.1 Nicotiana attenuata
ATCCCCACTTCTCTGTCCATCATGCTCAGACATACACTCAACCTCCTACCCACGCACAATGGCGTGCGCCAACCCCACGGAATACTTACCCACCTCCCCAAAATACCTATCCACCACCAAGAGCCCACAGAAATCCCCCTGCGGCAGGTTTCCGACCAAACCAAAACTTCAAGAGTGAGAGGGTGCAGAAGCAGAAGACTTTCACTCCATTGGGAGAATCATATACCAGCCTATTCCATAGGTTGAGACAGTTGGGTATGTTGAATCCGATTGAGCCTAAGTTTTCGAACCCCCTTCCGAAAAATCTTGACCATTCGGTAAGTTGTGAATATTGTTCAGGGGCCCCGGGGCATGACACAAAGAAATGCTGGAAATTGAAAACGGCTATTTAAGAGCTCATTGATACCCGTCAAATCGAGGTTCAAGCCCCAGAAACACCCAACATTAACCAGAATCCGCTCCCGGCCCATCATGAGACCAATATGATTGAGATAGTGCAAAAAGGAGGGTAGCCAAAAAGCCCTCGCAGACTGTAATGATGATCAGGTCCAGTGAAGTCAAGCCAAGTGAAAAGTCAACTAGTGGGAAGTCGTTGATCAAGTTGAAAGAGACAGATAGTAAACCAATTGTGGTGATTCAGAAGGAGTCTACAAGCAGGGTCGCATTGAAACAGGAAAAAGCAAAAGTGGTAGTGCCCAGGGTAGCTGCCAAGCCCGTTGTAGTTGTGGAAGGTGCTCGTATAGAGCCTGTTATTATCAAACCAGTGACTCAGCTACCAATAGTCAACAGCAAGGCCGTCCCTTGGAATTATGGCTGAATGACAGTGCTTTACAATGGGAAAGAGGTTAAAGAAGATGTCTGTGAGACCCATGGTCTGACCCGCTCGAGGAGATGCTTTGCCCCCGAAGAGCTAAGAAAAGCCAATACTGCCAAAGATAACCTAGTGTTAGTGAAGAAAGTTGTAACCGAAGAAGAAGCACAGGAGTTCTTGAGGAAGATGAAAATGCTGGACTATTCTATTGTAGAGCAATTGAGTTGAGGAAGACCCCTGCCCAAATTTCATTGCTTTCATTGTTAATCCATTCGGACGAGCACCGTCGGGCATTGATGAAAATCTTGAATGAAGCCCACGTTCCGGACAAGATCTCTGTAAACCATCTGTAAAAGATAGCAACCAAGATTTTTGAGGTGAATAGAGTCACTTTTTCTGATGATGAATTGCCCATGGAGGGTACCGAGCATAACAGATCCCTTTACCTTATGGTGAAGTGTGAAGATTCTGTGGTTACCTGGGTACTAATTGATAATGGGTCTAGCGCCAACATTTGCCCTCTCTCCACCCTAGACAAATTGAAAGTGGACACTGAAAGAATTCATAAGAACAGTATTTGCGTTCAGGGGTTCGACGGTGGAGGGAAAGATTCAGTCGGAGACATAGATTTGGAGTTAGGACCAGTCGAATTTACTATGGAATTCTAGGTGCTCGATATGGCAGTATCTTACAATCTTTTGCTAGGCCGACCCTGGATTCATGCAGCCAAGGCAGTGCCATCTACCCTACACCAGATGGTTAAATTTGAATGGGACAGACAGGAAATTGTAGTGCACGGCGAGGATGGTTTGTGTGCCCAGAATGATGCCATTATACCCTTCATTGAAGTTGAAGACGACAAGGGGCCGTGGGTCTATCAGGTTTTTGATGCAGTCTCAGTTGAAAAGATCCCAGAAGGGGAGTGTGTTCCAATTCCGAAAGTCACAGCCGCATCAGTCATGGTGGCTTCTGAGATGTTGAAGAATGGCTTCATACCTGGCAAGGGTTTGGGTGCGTCGCTGCAAGGTATCGTACAGCCGGTGTCTCTTCCCAAAAACTTGGATACTTTTGGTTTGGGGTTCAAGCCTACAGCTGCATACATAAGGCGAGCCAGAAAGTTGAAAAAGAAAGCATGGGTTCTTCCAAAGCCTGTCCCCCGTCTCTCCTGTTCCTTTGTCAGGCCTGGTACTAAGAAGCGTCCAGCAACAATAATGCTCGGTTCTGTGGTTGGTACTGATGAGGAGTTGCTTGAAAGGTTTGAAAAGCTGTTCGACGAGGTGAATATGGTGGAAGCTGGAGAGGGATCGAGCAAGGCGGATGTGCAATTTGTGGGGCCCAGTGCAAAGATCAACAATTGGGAAGCTACTCCTCTTCCTACTCGGAGGGAGTCTTGTTAGTCGGCTTTGATTTTCCTTTCAGTTTAATCTGGATTATTTCCAGGTTTGTAGTCAGATTCTATGTTCCGTCCGTTTGGATGAGTTAAACCTTGTTATCTTTAAATTTCAATGAAATGCAATTTCCCTTCTTCTTCTTATTCCTGATAGTTTTCATTTTGTTTTTCTTTTCTTTCTTGTACAGTCCTTTTTATGCTGGTTTCAATGACATGACATGCATGAGGAATCTCCGGCCCAGTCTTAAAAACCAATCTAATTCTGAAATAATAATACAAGAAATTGAGTGTGATGATGAAATGGAATATGATGACGAGGAAGCCTTTGAGGATATCAGTAAAGAATTAAGCCATTTTGAAGAAAAACCCAAACCTAACCTGAATGATACAGAAGCAATCAACTTAGGGGACTGGGATAATGTCCGGGAAACTAAATTAAGTGTCCGTCTTGAAACACAGCTCAGAGAGGAGATAATTCAAGCACTGTTCTAGTACAAAGATGTTTTTGCATGGTCATATGACGACATGCCGGGTCTAAGCACTGACTTGGCGGTCCACAAATTGCCCACTCAGCCGACATTTACCCCTGTCAAGCAGAAGCTGAGGAAATTTAAAACTGATATGAGTGTGAAAATCAAAGAAGAGGTTACTAAGCAGTTTGATGCAAAGGTCATTAGGGTCACACGGTATCCCACCTGGTTAGCCAATGTCGTGCCTGTACCAAAGAAGGATGGAAAGACCAGGGTGTGCGTTGATTACCGTGATCTCAACAAGGTGAGTCCGAAGGATAACTTCCCATTACCAAACATCCACATATTGATTGATAATTTTGCCAAACATGAGATTGTTCTTTTGTGGACTGTTATGCGGGCTATCACCAGATCTTAATGGATAAGGAAGATGTAGAAAATACGGCATTCATCACGCCACGGGGAACGTACTGCTACAGGGTCATGCCATTTGGATTGAAAAATGCTGGGGCAACCTACATGAGGGCGAAGACAACCATATTTCACGATATGCTACATAGGGAGATCGAGGTATATGTGGACGATGTAATTGTAAAGACCAGGAAGCAGTTTGACCATGTCAGGGATCTGAGAAAGTTCTTCTAAAGGCTTCGCAGGTACAATCTCAAGCTCAATCCTGCAAAATGCGCTTTTGGTGTTCCATCTGGAAAATTGTTGAGATTTATAGTCAGCCGTCGAGGTATTGAATTAGACCCGTCAAAAATCAAAGCCATCCAAGAATTGCCACCTCCGAAGAACAAAATTGAGGTGATGAGTCTGTTAGGGATATTGAATTACATCACCAGGTTCATCGCTCAGCTTACGACAACGTGCGAGCCTATCTTCAAGTTGTTAAAGAAGGATGCTGCGGTCGAGTGGACAGACGAATGTCAAGAAGCTTTTGATAAGATAAAGGGGTATTTGTCAAACCCATCGATGTTAGTCCCGCCAGAGCTAGGGAGACCTTTGATTCTGTATTTGACGGTTTTGGGCAATTCGTTTGGATGTGTGTTAGGTCAGCATGACATCACCGGCAGGCCATATACTACCTCAGCAAGAAGTTCACAGCTTACGAGGTTAAGTATACTCAACTTTAGAGGACGTGCTGCGCCCTAACTTGGGTAGCACAAAAGTTGAAACATTACTTGTCATCTTATACCACTTACCTTATCTCTTGGTTGGATCCGTTGAAGTACATCTTTCAGAAGCCTATGCCCACAGGGAGGCTCGCAAAGTGGCAAATCTTGCTCACGGAATTTGACATTGTCTATGTGACCCGGACTGCAATGAAAGCTCAGGCACTGGCCGACCATTTGGCCGAGAATCCGGTGGATGAGGAATATGAACCTTTGAAGACATACTTCCCTGATGAAGAGGTAATGCATGTTGATGAGTTGGAACAAGCTGAGAAGCCAGGATGGAAACTCTTCTTTGATGGGGCGGCTAATATGAAAGGCGTGGGAATAGGAGCGGTACTTATTTCTGAAACAGGGCAACACTACCCTGTTACGGCTCAGCTTCGTTTCTATTGCACTAACAACATGGCCGAGTATGAGGCATGTATTTTGGGTTTGAGGCTGGCTATAGACATGGGTGTCCAGGAAGTCTTGGTCATGGGAGACTCGGACCTTCTGGTACACCAAATTAAAGGGGAATGGGAAACACGAGATTTGAAGCTTATACCGTACCGACAATGTTTGCATGATCTTTGTCAACAGTTTTACTCAATAGAGTTCAGGCATATCCCAAGGATTCATAATGAAGTTGCCGATGCTTTGGCTACTTTGGCATCAATGTTGCATCATCCAGATAAGGCTTATGTGGACCCTTTGCAGATTCAGGTCCGAGATCAGCATGCTTACTGTAGTATGGTGGAAGAAGAACTTGATGGTGAGCCGTGGTTCCATGATATCAAAGAATACCTCAGAATGGGAGTGTATCCAGTACAGGCCACAGGGGATCAAAAGAGAGCAATTCGACGTTTGGCAAGTGGAGTTTTCTTCAGTGGAGGGGTGTTGTACAAAAGAACTCCAGATCTTGGTTTGTTGAGATGCATAGATGCTAGACAGGCCACAGCTATTATGACCGAAGTACATTCAGGAGTTTGTGGACCACATATGAGTGGGTACGTGTTAGCAAAGAAGATTCTCCGAACAGGTTACTATTGGCTTACTATGGAACAGGATTGTATCAGTTTTGTGCGAAGGTGTCATCAGTGTCAAGTGCATGGAGATTTGATTCATTCTCCACCATCGGAATTACACACAATGTCTGCACCATGGCCTTTTGTTGCGTGGGGCATGGATGTCATTGGGCCAATTGAGCCAGCAACATCAAATGGGCACAGGTTCATTCTGGTGGCTATTGACTATTTCACCAAGTGGGTTGAGGCTAAAACGTTCAAGTCTGTGACGAAGAAAGCGGTGGTTGATTTTGTGCACTCAAACATCATCTGTCGGTTTGGGATACCAAAGGTGATCATTACAGACAATGGGGCTAATCTTAATAGCCATTTGATGAAAGAGGTATGTCAGCAATTCAAGATTACACATCGCAATTTCACCCCTTACCGCCCCAAGGCAAACGAAGCGGTTGAGGCTGCCAACAAGAATATAAAGAAAATACTGCGGAAAATGGTGGAGGGTTCTAGACAGTGGCATGAAAAGTTGCCTTTTGCATTGTTGGGTTATCGTACTACTGTTCGTACTTCAGTAGGGGTGACTCCTTATTTGTTGGTGTATGGCACCGAGGCAGTGATACCTGCAGAAGTGGAAATCCCATCCCTTCGAATTGTCGCAGAAGCTGAAATTGATGATGATGAATGGGTCAAAGCCCGTTTGGAGCAGTTAAGTTTGATCGATGAGAAAAGATTGGCAGCAGTATGTCATGGCCAATTGTATCGACAGAGAATGGCGAGAGCATATAATAAGAAGGTGAGCCCACGAAAATTCGAAGTGGGTCAGCAAGTGTTGTAGCGTATTCTTCCGCATCAGGCTGAGGCTAAAGGAAAGTTCGCCCCAAATTGGCAGGGGTCGTTCATCGTGACGAGAGTGTTGTCCAATGGCACTTTATATTTGACAGACATAGAAGGCAAGGTGTTGAAATGGCTATCAATTCCGATGCGGTCAAGAGATATTATGTATGATCTTCTTTGTTTTAATTGTATTTGTTTGTACTTGGCATGTTTTGAAGATTGGAATGACGAAGGCATTTTGTCTGCTATCTAAACACTTTATCCGTTGTTACCCCTCTTTGAGCCTTACTTATTTTCTTTCATGCACCTCTTTCGGAATCAGTAGTAAAGATCAGAAATAAAAGCGCGAAAGATAAGTAAAAGGAAAGAGAAAAGAAAGGAATGAAAAGAGAGAGAAGGAAAAAGAAAAAAAACAAAAAAAAACAAGAAAAGAAAAAAAAGAAAAACAAGAAAAAAGAAGAAAGAGAAAGAAAGGGAAAGAAGAAACAACAAAAGAGAAAAGGAAGAAAGAAAAGAAAAGAAAAAAAAGAAGAAGAAGGAAAAAGAGAGAAAAGAAAGAATCATAACAACAAAGCAATTCATATGACATGAACTACGTTCGACCTGATTGCTTTTAAGGATACGTAGGCAGCCTCACGATTCGGTCCCATCAAAACAAAAATCAAAAGTCCCCAAGCAAGAAACTGGGGCAGAAGTTGTGGTTGTTGTAAGAAATCTGATTCCGAAAGTTGTAATTTTTAAACCCATTTGAATTGTTTTTGAGCCTTTGATACCCTTTCTTTCTAACCCCAACCAAAAGCCTACATTACGGTCCAGATAAAGACCTTCCGATCAGTCTTCAAGAAATGCCAAGTCGAGTAGATAGAGGTGATTCGTTTCAGGGACAACACTCTGGTCCAAGCAGGAAAATAATAAAAATGGGAGAGTCTTATTGGTGAAAACCCTCACGGGCACCATAAGGCGTCGGGGGCTGAGAGAAATAAAAATGAGAGAGTCTTATTGGTGAAAACCCTCACGAGCACCGTAAGGCGAAAGTGAGTTGAGAGATGAACAAATGAGAGAGATCTGTGGGTGAAAATCGTTCAGGACACCGCATGATGAACAAGGTTAGAGTTTTGGTGAAGAAATCAGGTTATGGAATTCTGGGGCAACAAAGTATGGCAACTGAAAGTCGATTGGTTGGACAGATTGAGCCGATTAGTCCGAAATGCATGTCATGATCAATGGTACCAGTTGTTCCACTCAGATAAGTCTCTTTTCCTTTTCTTTCCTTTTTGTAAGTCGTCCGGTTTTGGATTCTCTTTATCCTTAACTCTCAAGGTCATTGCATTTCATTCCTTTTGGGATGTCCGTCTTGTTCAAAACAAGGAAGAAAGGATGTCAGGGCTCACTACCAGTTTCCCAGTTGCAAAGCACAGTGGGGCCGGAACGTACCAAAGATGGCATAATGCAAAGTGAGATACAAGGGGTCACCGGAAGTTTCGTCGGTGGATTGGTCGGGTAATTTTATGGGAGATTCAAAGTGTCAGATAAAAGAGGTCAGAGATGTGAAACAACAGTCTGGGTATAAAACACTCGGGTCATCGAAGGTCATGGGGTTTGAAAGTCAGTCAGAAAGTCAAGCGGTTCAGGGCCAGTTCCGGAAGCAGGCCAAAGCAAAACACAGCAGCGGAGACATCTTCAGCAAGAATGCCAATCAACTAACCACCCTTTTAAGCTGACAAGATTCTTCTTTGATTGAAACAGGGGCTGAAAATTTTGTTTGTTTCAGAGAAACCCTCCGTAAGGAAAGGCAGCACCAAACAGGCATGACCGTAAATTCTCAAGACCCTCCTGGAAAATGAGGCTTAGTTTAAATTTTAAAACAAGCATGAATAGCATAAGTTAGCATAAATGTACCCCAAGGAATATAAGTTAGTTGCAAGGTTTGCATGTTTAAGACAGGATTTAATTAGGAGTTTTCAGGACCCTCCTGGAAAATGGAATTTAGCTTAAAATTCAAGACAATCATGAGTAGCGTAGATGTATCCCAAAGGAATATAAGTTGGTTTAAAAGTTGGAATGTTAAGGTAGAATTCAATTAGAAGTTTTCAGGACCCTCCTGAATAATGGGACCTAGCTTTAAGATTTCCATTAGACAATAAGATTTGGCATAAGTTCTGTTGCAGGGAAATATAAGTTAGCAGTAAAATTGTCACTTTCAGGATAATAGTTGATTTTCAGGACCCTCCTGGATAATGGGAATTGGCTTAAGATTTGTTTTTAGATAACCAACGTAGCGGGAGTAATACCTTTAGAAGATGTAGCTTAGAGTTGTCAGGACCTCCCTGGATAATAGGACTTAGCTTTCAAATTCTTATAATAGTTGGTAGAGTAATTCAGTTTAACACTCACCCATGTGCCCAGCTACCAAACTGGGGCAGGAAATTTTCTTGGTTTTGTCTATTTTTGTTGTTTAGGAGCCCGCCTGGAGAACAGAGGAATACATTTCAAATGCAGCAGTCAGGAGCTCGCCTGAAGAACAGAGGCATACATTTCAAGATTCAGCAGTCAGGAGCCCGCCTGAAGAACAGAGGCATACATTTCAAGTTTCAGCAGTCAGAAGCCCGCCTGAAGAACAGAGGCGTACATTTCAAGTCAGCAGTCAGGAGCCCGCCTGAAGAACAGAGGCATACATTTCAAGTTTTAGCAGTCAGGAGCTCGCCTGAAGAACAGAGGCATACATTTCAAGTTCTAGCACTCAGGAGCCCGCCTGAAGAACAGAGGAATACATTTCAAGTTTTAGCAGTCAGGAGCCCGCCTGGAGAACAGAGGAATACATTCAAGTTTTAGTAGACAGGAGCCCGCCTGAAGAACAGAGGCATACATTTTAAGTTTTAGCAGTCAGGAGCCCGCCTGAAGAGCAGAGGCATACATTTCAAGTCAGCAATCAGGAGCCCGCCTGGAGAACAGAGGAATACATTCAAGTTTTAGCAGTCAGGAGCCCGCCTGAAGAACAGAGGTAGTACAATTCAAGTTTTAGCTTTCAAATTCTTATTAATATCTGGTAATATGATGCCCAGCCACCAAACTAGGGCAAGAGATTTTCTTTGTTGTATTTGTTTTGTTGAAGTCAGGAGCCCGCCTGAAGAATAGAGGAATACATTTCAAGTTTAGCAATCAGGAGCCCGCCTGAAGAACAGAGGAATACATTTCAAGTTTAGCAATCAGGAGCCCGCCTGAAGAACAGAGGAATACACCTCAAGTTTTAGCAGTTAGGAGCCCGCCTGGAGAACAGAGGAATACATTCAAGTTTTAGCAGTCAGGAGCCCGCCTGAAGAACAGAGGAATACATTTTAAGTTTTAGCAGTCAGGAGCCCGCCTGAAGAACAGAGGAATACATTTCAAGTCAGCAGTCAGGAGCCCGCCTGAAGAACAGAGGAATACATTTCAAGTCAGCAGTCAGGAGCCCGCCTGAAGAATAGAGGAATACATTCAAGTCAGCAGTCAGGAGCCCGCTTGAAGAACGGAGGAATACATTCAAGTTTTAGCAATCAGGAGCCCGCCTGGAGAACAGAGGTATANTCTTTGTTTTGTCTATTTTGTTGAAGTCAGGAGTCCGCCTGAAGAAAAGAGGAATACATTTCAATTCAGCAGTCAGGAGCCCGCCTGAAGAACGGAGGAATATATTTCAAGTCAGCAATCAGGAACCCGCCTGGAGAGCAGGGAACACATTCAAGTTCAGCGGTCAAACATCACCCGGAGAAAGGAAAACATCTCAAAGTGTAGTCAGCAGTCAGACAACCACTTGGAGAAAGGGCAAAACATCTCAGATCACAATTCAAGGCAGCAACAAAAGGATGTCGCCGGGAGAATACAAGTCGACAAGGCAACAAGAACCACAAGAGCAAGTTTGAAGATATAGATAGGATTTTTGTATAGCATAGATCATAGTCTAGTCTAGCTTCTTTTATTTTTGACATGGTGTAATAAGGGGGTCAGCAAGCGGTAGCAGCAGCATCAGCAGTGAAAGAACACCTCCCGGTAGTCCCAGCTACCAAATATTCCTGAACTACACTGACCTGATTCCTTTTAGCCAAGGATATGTAGGCAACCTCGGAAGCAGGGTGCGGTCAAATCTTTCAAAAATGCTTCACACGGAGTATCCAAGCGGGCAAAAATCGCTCGTATCTGCTCACTTATCTTTGCACGAAAACTCTCCGTGTTTCCGAGCAAAGAGGGGCAGCTGTGAGCACGTGATTTTTGCCCTATATGAATTACTCCCAGAGCTTCAAAACAAAATAACTTCTTTCAGTGTTTGCAATTTTGTGGATTTTCGTGGCATTTTCTGTTAATTGTTTGCATTTTTGCTTGTGCATTTTAATTAGTGAAAAAATACCAAAAAATGTATTGCACGTGCGTTTAGGAGTTAATTTTGCGTTTTAAGAATTATTTAGTAATTAAGTTGTGTTACAAAAAATACAAAAATCACAAAAAATAGTTTATTGTTGCACTTTTAATTTTAGTGTGGAATTGTTGGTAATTTTCTTTAATTTGGGTTCTCAATAGTTGTGGTAATTATTAGTTAAATAATACAATGTGGTAGGGTAATTGGATTTAGGAATTAGTTTAGATTTTTATTTTTATTTTTTGCTTTAATTTGAAAAGAAAAGAAAAAAGGGGGAAAAAGAATTAATTGAAAAAAGAAAAAGAATTAAAAATGAAGCCTTTAATAAAATGCCCAAGCTGGGCTGGCCCAAGCCCACCCTAAACCGCCAAGCCCGCCCCAAATTAGCCCAAACCTATGCCTAGGTCCGGTCTAGCCCCCCAGTGACCAAACGACGTCGTTCGTGGGCTTTAGATCAGGACCGTCGAGGTTTCTTGATCGGACGGTCCTGAAGCCTAGGTCACTTCATATATAAATGTCCAAATAGGACCCCGCCCCTCAGAACCCCCTACCCCTCCGTCTCTCACCTGTTCATGAGAGACCAACTTAACCTCGCCGTCCTCCGCCGTGAACCGCCGGCCGGAAATCGCCTCCGCTGGCGGCGATTGTCCGTTGACCTCCATTTTTACACCCTAGGCTCGCCTTGACCTCCCCATCTCTAATCTACCATTAGTTTTCCTCAAAACCCTCCCAAACCCTTCGAATCTTCGATACCCTAGCACCGCCCTCATCTCCTCCGGCGGCGGCATAACCCAATCCCCACCAAATCTACACCATAGGTCCACCTCCACCCCCACATCACAAATCCGCACCCATCTTCCCTCAAATATTTCCCAGGCTGCTCGAATATTAAATTCAAAGTTCGAGCCCTAGAAGCCAAATCCCAAGCATGTGCATGCAGGGTCAATGATCCATTTCTCTTGAGGTTTTGGGGTTGATTTTGTCTCGTAGTAACGTTGTTCGTTTGTTCTTGACAAAGAACAAACGATTAAATCAGAGGATTGAGTCCTGAGTGCAAGTTTTGATCGGTAAGTTGTTTTTCCTTTTCTTCTTTCGCCCTTTTGTTCGTCTTTCTTCCTCGTCTCCTTTTCTCCTTCTTTCTCTGCTTATTTGAGCATGCCCCGACTAAATGTTGAATTTAATTACTCCCTTAGGATAATTATTTTGTTTGATTGTGAGTCAGTATATTTGCTTCCTCAGCTCTTTTCTTTTAAATTCTTAATCGTTGTTATTTGTTTCCTTTGATTTTATTTTAGGTTGTGACAATATCCTGATAATTAGTTTAAGTTAGTTTGTTGTTAAATTGATAATTCAGTTCTACCTCAACTTAGTATTTGAGCTTAAAAGGAAAAGCCACTTGTTAGCTAGACCTTGGGTTTTGAGGTCATTCATGTGTTTCTCCTCTCTGCTCATCGTCAAATGGGCTAAGTGGATTTGTGATCTTTTGGGTTTGGGATTTAGGATCAGTTCTGACTTCTTTTTGGGGGTCTGAATCATTGGGCCAAAGTTGACCCACGACCCGTATTGGCATTTGGTTTCAAAAGTATTTCAGGGTAT
>NW_017681224.1:0-11666 GCF_001879085.1 Nicotiana attenuata
CCTTTGGAAAATCGACCCTCGAGGTTTAGGTTTTGAAAAATGGGAGAATGAATTAAAAATCCTGTCTAAGTCTAGACTTATCAGCTGCAAATGTCGCATTTGCGACCCGAGCTTCGCAAATGTGAAGCTCGCAAATGCGAAGGTGCCATTGCAATTGTGAAGCCCTTCACAATCCTGGTGCCTTTGCAAATGTGAGGAAAGTATCGCAATTGCGATCACTGAACCTCGCAAATGCGAGTAAAATATCGTATTGCGATCCTATCCCTTCCCAGACTCCATTCGCGATTACGAAGGTAACCTCGCAAATTCGAGAATTGCTAGCCCAGCCTTCCTTCGCATTTTCGATGAAAGCCTCGCAAATTCAACCTCCACAGTAGTTGCAAATGCGAACCTTGACCTCGCATTTGCGAGGTCTAAGGCCTGCAACACTGCTGAAGAG
This sequence comes from Nicotiana attenuata, assembly GCF_001879085.1. Taxonomy (NCBI): domain Eukaryota; kingdom Viridiplantae; phylum Streptophyta; class Magnoliopsida; order Solanales; family Solanaceae; genus Nicotiana; species Nicotiana attenuata. Next base: position 440 of record NW_017681224.1, read on the forward strand.
CACCACCAACTTTTCTAAGTTCCAAATCACTCTGTAGCCTATCCGAAACTCACCCGAGCCCTCGAGGCTTCAAACAAAACATGCACACAAGTCTTAAAACGTCATACGAACTTTCTCACGCGATCAAATCACCAAAATAACAGCTAGAACTACGAATTTAGCACCAAATTGCATGAAATTTTCAAGATAGTTTCAAAACTCCCACACGCCTGTCACCTAGCATGTGTGTCACCTCAACACCAAACACATAACACGTAATTCGGGGTTTTATACCCTCAACACCAAGTTTAGAAATGTTATGTACCTCGAACAAGCAAAATACAATACCCAGCAAGCCAAACAATGCTCCAAAATACCATCCCACGCATACCGACCTCCGAACGGCTCAAAACTAGCCAAAATCAACTCAAATACATCAAATAATGCCAAAAACAAAGATGGATTCATGAAATACAACGAAAATCGAGTAAAGAACATTTTCCAAATCCATATGGTTAAAATCTCCTTAAAAAATTGTCCAAATCCGAGCTTCCCAACTCAAAATATGACCAAATGAACAAACCTTCAATATTAAGTATTTTTGTCCAGCTGTTGTGCCTCGTTTTGCGTGCCAAATGATCCCGAAACTTGGTTTTGATGCCTCTAATGGATTCCTTGTGAAATTTCAGTCAAGTTAGGCTTTTAAATCACTCCATTTGACCTTATAATGAATGAGATATGTTGGTTTTAATATTTGGAAATAGTGCAGATCTTTAAATACGAAGTCAGTGGCAATTTTGTAAGTAATTTGAAAAATCTGACAACCCAATTCTTAGTAAAATGATCATAAAATCCTCATACGATGTCCAAATTCGATGATGCCTATTGCAATGGCTCCGTAATTATGATACGGATCTAGTTCTTCCATCAAAATAGAAATCGGAGCTCATTTGTTTAATATGGTACCATTTATGCTTGAAGAAATGACATTGAAACATAAGAAAAACGAGCGCAAAACAACCCAAACCTGTCGAAACTCACCCGAGCCCCTTGTGACCCCATACGAACATACCAACAAGTCCCATAACATAATACGGACTTACTCGAGGGCTCAAATCACACATAACAACATCCGAACTACGAAACACACCTCAAATCAAGCTTAATGAACTTTCAAGCTTTCGACTTTCAAAAACCGCGCCGAAACATATCAAATCAACTCGGAATGAACTCAGATTTGCACACAAGTACTAATACATCATACAAATATTCTCGTGCCCCCAAACTACCGAGCAAAGTGCAAATGCTCAAAACGACCGTGCGGGTCGTTACAAAACATGGAATGAAAACAAGAAGATAACTAATTAGAAAGATATATTAAAGGGAATGTTGTTCTTGACAATCATTTTAAATTAGAAGTAAGAGTGAGATGATATTCTTTCTTTCTTTTCTACTCTTGTTTTTTTTATTTACCGAAGTATGTTGATATAAATTACAGCCTATAAATGTTATTTTGTTGAGTTATCACGATCCGAAACAACCATTGAAATTTAATGGAGCAAAAGTTACTGGAGAAAAATCAACCTAATTTAATAAGGGCAGTTATGTGCAGAGATGAGCTTCAATACATATATAATTAAGATTTAAATATGACTTTTCGCGGATCTTTAAATGACTATAATTCTTTAAATTATGAAATGCATTGAATGACATATTTTCTTTAAAGAATTTTTTCCAAACTTTTAGAGATGGCCGACAATATATACTCTTTATGAATAACTATGGAAAGAAATGACAATGCTTGCCTCGTGAATCCATTGTTTTGGGGTAAATGTTATGTTTGTATAGGCCATCCCTAAAAAGCGTTGATTTAGGTAAAAAATTTGACCTTTGATCAATGGTTATCGGCCATATTTTTCTGGTGTGGTTAAAGGAAAAAAAATAGGTTGTATCGTTGTATTGGGCTGTCTATTACCCTTTACTTTTTGTTTTTATATTCGGTGTTCGCTATTTATTTTGAGGCCCGATTAATTCAGATTCACATTGAGAATATTCCATCTTTACATGATAACGTGATATGTGACGTTTAATGCTTGACATTTAAGAGTGCGATTACCGGATAGAATGCTTGTTAAGTGTAAGTGATGACCCTCCAATTTTTTATCGTAATATTCATGATCTATGCAATGCAATGCTCCTTAATTTATTTATAAAAATCTTTCATTGAACTCGTGATCTTTTTGGTCACACCTGACATGTTAAATAAAATGTATATATGGTATAATTTAAAATTCGAAGGTCCTTTAATTTTGCATTCTAACACAGTGTAACCCTTGGCAATTTCTTGTTAGTTTAAATCTAGAATATATGTTAAGAAACCTATTCGAAAATATTGAACACTGAATCATACTTTACGAAATTCTTATACTCAAGAAAACTTGATGCAGAATCAACAAGTACAACTGCTATATATATCTTATTACAATCAAAGTTTTCTTCTAGAATTGGTTGGTGTACTTAATTATGTGTTGATCGAGAGTAATGAATGTTTGATGGATGTAGAAGATCTCCATTAACATAAATCTGATAGCCATTGACAAAAGCAGATAGATGAATCTTTGGCTTGTAAACAAGGATGATTAATGGGTTTATGACCTCCGGATATGTTAGTGCACTCCGTTAGGCATATCCTTGAATCTTTTTCTGGTGGACAAATAACCCCTAGTACAAATCGTTCACAAATCCCTGTTTCAATACCTTCAACTGAACGCATTCCATTGTCTGCACATACAAAAAATAACTTGTTATTAAAGTTAAACAAGTTTACTGGACAACTTATAAACAATCTCTCCCCGCGGATAATTTGACTTTAACACAGTTAATATGGCCTTAGTCAAATCCATTTTCATTTGATTAATTAATGGGAAAAAAAAAAGTCCAAAGACTTGCCACCTTTTTGGAAACGGTAGAAAAACTTCTTTTTACTCATGTATCATCATTTTTAAATTATTACCTGAAAATTATTAACATGTTGGAATAAAAAACAAGAAAAATTAGTTTAGCAAAATTATACCTGATGTAAGAATAAAAATAGCGATCACAACGAAAAATGTTGCTAATGTTTGATTCATCTTCATTTTGTAATTTTAAAGCAATTTATCTTTCTCATCTCTTCCACTTCTATTTATACTAATCATAAAAACATGTGCTATCTGGCTTTGATTCTACTAAATGGTAAGTTCATATTACTTGGCATTTTAAGAATATAAGTGTATTAAACACTATACCTATTATAATAGATTAACATGAATACCATTTACCCATAATTACGTGGGTTATCCTAATGTAGAGATCTCAAATTATAAGTAAAATATGTAAAGAAATTTGCATATATATACCTGCCACCAAAGACCTATTCTGTCACTGATGATAGGCTCATAAATTTTATAACTATTTTAATATTCTAAAATGAATACAATTTACACATATTTACATGGTTAAACTAATAATGAGATCTCAAATTTATTTCAAATTTGTAAAGAAAGGATTTTTCCAGTTGAGATCCTTTTTTAAATTCCTAAATTGTCTACCTAACTGGCGATTGAGATTTAAATTATACCTCTCCTATTAAATGAGCAAACAAAGAAAAGATATAAGTACATAAACTTTATACCTATTTAGTTTTCTAAGATGATCTGCCTTTATACATATTTACGTGGATTAAACTAAAAAAGACATCTCAAAGTTAATTAAAATTATAAGGAAAGGACATTTGCTAATTGAGACTTTTTTTAATTACCTAAATTGCATATCTAGCTGGTGAAATGAGATGTAAGTAACTCTCCTATTCTGTCACTGATATCAGATACGCAAACGAAGGAAAAAATCGGTACATAAAGTTTATACCTATTTTCATGTTGTAAAATTACTAGTGCCTTTAATTTATAAAGAAATGATTTTGCGATTGAGACCAGCTTTTTTATTATAGATAAATTGCATATTTAATTCGCGAAAGAAAAGAACTTGCTATGCTTCATACCTTTCTACTTTTATTATAGTTTGATTATCGGACCACTAATAAGTGTCTATGTCGACCCCTTGTCACTATTTTCTCGAGGTTAGATTAGATACTTGCTGGGTACGTGTTGATTTATGTACTCATACTATACTTCTGCACTAATTGTGCTGGTACTGAGACAGGTACATTCCGTGGTCATCTAGGATCGTAGGCGCAACTCTTGAGAAGACTTTATGGTTGTCTGCATTCCAGGTTATGATCCACAGTATACGAAGTCACTGTCCTATTTATTTATTGTATTCATTCTATTTTCTAAGTGCTGAGCCGAACCTCGACGAGGTAGTGACGAGGCTACACCGGGACATTTACAATATAACCTGCATGCAGTATATATTAAAGCAAAAAAGAAATACGGAATGCAATGAAACAGAACTTACGACAAAAATAAATACGGAACACAATTATCTTACCAGTGCTCAGCTATAACCGATCCTTACGAGAGTTACAATGCTACAGACTAAAATCACAGTAGAAGAGGAATACATAAACAACAAAATGATGCGGCGCGCATCCCGATCCCACCATATAATCAGTAAGAATATGAACATTCCCCCTTATTACTCCTGTTGCGGCCTGCAACCCGATCCCACCAATCCACCCTTATTACTCCTCAATATATCACCCTTATTCCTCCTGTTGCGGCGTGTAACCCGATCCCACCAATCCATCCTTGTTACTCCTATTGCGGCGCGCAACCTGATCTCACCAGACAATCACATTTCACCCTTATTCCTCCTCAATATATCACCCTTATTCCTCCTGTTGCGGCGTGCAACCCGGTCCCACCATATCAGTTCCAATCAGACAATAAGAATAAGTATTTCACAATTTAGCTGAAAACCCTCCACAATATTTATGCCTCAAACCGGAGCAAATAGAAGGCTGTACACTTATGAAACTTCACTCAATTACTACTACACAACGAGGCCAACCAAAATATACCATGGAACACCGATAAACCAACTTAAACCAATAATGTAACACAATGAGACTACGGAACAATTACTACCTTCAATAAAGAAAACAACATCTAATAAGAAGCAATTAAACATGGAAGCACCAATAAGCATGTAGCAGTTAAGACAGGAAGACAATATATCAGGAATGGGGAAAGGGACAGGCTAAATTGATACTTTGGCGGCGCATAGGTACTCGTCACCTCACCTATACGCCACACACATGGATTTACACCTAGAAAATAAGTCGGGGATTCCTAATCTCTAGAGTCAAAGTTAGACATAACACTTACCTCAATCCAACGGTCAACTCAAAGCTCAATTACCGCTTTTCCTCTAGATTCCAGCCCCAATCCACTCATATCTAGTCATAATTAACTTAATAACATCAATTATCGCTAAAGAAATCAATTCCAATACATAATTATGAGTTTCCCAATATTTTTCCCAAAAAGTCAAAAATTAACCCCGGGCCCGCTTGGTCAAAACCCGAGATGCAGACAAAAACCCGATTACCCACCCCCGAGCCCTGATGTACAATTGGTTTTCATATCCGACCTTAATTTGAGGTCTAAATCTTCAAATTTAAAAATTCCTAAATCGACCCAAAAATCCCCAATTCCACCGGGAAAACCCTAGATTCTAGGATGAAATCTTGTGAAAAGAAGTAAAAGATTGAAAAAAATGAGTTAAGATCATTTACCTATGATTTGGGGGAAGAAATAGCCTTTGGAAAATCGCCCCTCGAGGTTTAGGTTTTGAAAAATGGGAGAATGAATTAAAAATCCTGTCTAAGTCTAGACTTATCAGCTGCAAATGTCGCATTTGCGACCTGAGCTTCGCAAATGTGAAGCTCGCAAATGCAAAGGTGCCATTGCAGTTGTGAAGCCCTTCATAGTCCTGGTGCCTTCGCAAATGTGAGGAAAGTATCGCAATTGCGATCACTGAACCTCGCAAATGCGAGTAAAATATCGCATTGCGATCCTGTCCCTTCCCAGACTCCATTCGCGATTACGAAGGTAACCTCGCAAATTCGAGAATTGCTAGCCCAGCCTTCCTTCACATTTTCGATGAAAGCCTCGCAAATGCAACCTCCACAGTAGTTGCAAATGCGAACCTTGACCTTGCATTTGCGAGGTCTGAGGCCTGCAACACTGCTGAAGAGCACCACCAACTTTTCTAAGTTCCAAATCACTCTGTAGCCTATTCGAAACTCACCCGAGCCCTCGAGGCTCCAAACAAAACATGCACACAAGTCTTAAAACGTCATACGAACTTTCTCACGCGATCAAATCACCAAAATAACAGCTAGAACTACGAATTTAGCACCAAATTGCATGAAATTTTCAAGATAGTTTCAAAACTCCCACACGCCTGTCACCTAGCATGTGTGTCACCTCAACACCAAACACATAACACGTAATTCGGGGTTTTATACCCTCAACACCAAGTTTAGAAATGTTATGTACCTCGAACAAGCAAAATACAATACCCAGCAAGCCAAACAATGCTCCAAAATACCATCCCACGCATACCGACCTCCGAACGGCTCAAAACTAGCCAAAATCAACTCAAATACATCAAATAATGCCAAAAATAAAGATGGATTCATGAAATACAACGAAAATCGAGTAAAGAACATTTTCCAAATCCATATGGTTAAAATCTCCTTAAAAAATTGTCCAAATCCGAGCTTCCCAACTCAAAATATGACCAAATGAACAAACCTTCAATATTAAGTATTTTTGTCCAGCTGTTGTGCCTCGTTTTGCGTGCCAAATGATCCCGAAACTTGGTTTTGATGCCTCTAATGGATTCCTTGTGAAATTTCAGTCAAGTTAGGCTTTTAAATCACTCCATTTGACCTTATAATGAATGAGATATGTTGGTTTTAATATTTGGAAATAGTGCAGATTTTTAAATACGAAGTCAGTGGCAATTTTGTAAGTAATTTGAAAAATCTGGCAACCCAATTCTTAGTAAAATGATCATAAAATCCTCATACGATGTCCAAATTCGATGATGCTTATTGCAATGGCTCCGTAATTATGATACGGATCTAGTTCTTCCATCAAAATAGAAATCGGAGCTCATTTGTTTAATATGGTACCATTTATGCTTGAAGAAATGACATTGAAACATAAGAAAAACGAGCGCAAAACAACCCAAACCTGTCGAAACTCACCCGAGCCCCTTGTGACCCCATACGAACATACCAACAAGTCCCATAACATAATACGGACTTACTCGAGGGCTCAAATCACACATAACAACATCCGAACTACGAAACACACCTCAAATCAAGCTTAATGAACTTTCAAGCTTTCGACTTTCAAAAACCGCGCCGAAACATATCAAATCAACTCGGAATGAACTCAGATTTGCACACAAGTACTAATACATCATACAAATATTCTCGTGCCCCCAAACTACCGAGCAAAGTGCAAATGCTCAAAACGACCGTGCGGGTCGTTACAAAACATGCAATGAAAACAAGAAGATAACTAATTAGAAAGATATATTAAAGGGAATGTTGTTCTTGACAATCATTTTAAATTAGAAGTAAGAGTGAGATCATATTCTTTCTTTCTTTTCTACTCTTGTTTTTTTTATTTACCGAAGTATGTTGATATAAATTACAGCCTATAAATGTTATTTTGTTGAGTTATCACGATCCGAAACAACCATTGAAATTTAATGGAGCAAAAGTTACTGGAGAAAAATCAACCTAATTTAATAAGGGCAGTTATGTGCAGAGATGAGCTTCAATACATATATAATTAAGATTTAAATATGACTTTTCGCGGATCTTTAAATGACTATAATTCTTTAAATTATGAAATGCATTGAATGACATATTTTCTTTAAAGAATTTTTTCCAAACTTTTAGAGATGGCCGACAATATATACTCTTTATGAATAACTATGGAAAGAAATGACAATGCTTGCCTCGTGAATCCATTGTTTTGGGGTAAATGTTATGTTTGTATAGGCCATCCCTAAAAAGCGTTGATTTAGGTAAAAAATTTGACCTTTGATCAATGGTTATCAGGCCATATTTTTCTGGTGTGGTTAAAGGGAAAAAAATAGGTTGTATCGTTGTATTGGGCTGTCTATTACCCTTTACTTTTTGTTTTTATATTCGGTGTTCGCTATTTATTTTGAGGCCCGATTAATTCAGATTCACATTGAGAATATTCCATCTTTACATGATAACGTGATATGTGACGTTTAATGCTTGACATTTAATAGTGCGATTACCGGATAGAATGCTTGTTAAGTGTAAGTGATGACCCTCCAATTTTTTATCGTAATATTCATGATCTATGCAATGCAATGCTCCTTAATTTATTTATAAAAATCTTTCATTGAACTCGTGATCTTTTTGGTCACACCTGACATGTTAAATAAAATGTATATATGGTATAATTTAAAATTCGAAGGTCCTTTAATTTTGCATTCTAACACAGTGTAACCCTTGGCAATTTCTTGTTAGTTTAAATCTAGAATATATGTTAAGAAACCTATTCGAAAATATTGAACACTGAATCATACTTTACGAAATTCTTATACTCAAGAAAACTTGATGCAGAATCAACAAGTACAACTGCTATATATATCTTATTACAATCAAAGTTTTCTTCTAGAATTGGTTGGTGTACTTAATTATGTGTTGATCGAGAGTAATGAATGTTTGATGGATGTAGAAGATCTCCATTAACATAAATCTGATAGCCATTGACAAAAGCAGATAGATGAATCTTTGGCTTGTAAACAAGGATGATTAATGGGTTTATGACCTCCGGATATGTTAGTGCACTCCGTTAGGCATATCCTTGAATCTTTTTCTGGTGGACAAATAACCCCTAGTACAAATCGTTCACAAATCCCTGTTTCAATACCTTCAACTGAACGCATTCCATTGTCTGCACATACAAAAAATAACTTGTTATTAAAGTTAAACAAGTTTACTGGACAACTTATAAACAATCTCTCCCCGCGGATAATTTGACTTTAACACAGTTAATATGGCCTTAGTCAAATCCATTTTCATTTGATTAATTAATGGGAAAAAAAAAAGTCCAAAGACTTGCCACCTTTTTGGAAACGGTAGAAAAACTTCTTTTTACTCATGTATCATCATTTTTAAATTATTACCTGAAAATTATTAACATGTTGGAATAAAAAACAAGAAAAATTAGTTTAGCAAAAATATACCTGATGTAAGAATAAAAATAGCGATCACAACGAAAAATGTTGCTAATGTTTGATTCATCTTCATTTTGTAATTTTAAAGCAATTTATCTTTCTCATCTCTTCCACTTCTATTTATACTAATCATAAAAACATGTGCTATCTGGCTTTGATTCTACTAAATGGTAAGTTCATATTACTTGGCATTTTAAGAATACAAGTGTATTAAACACTATACCTATTATAATAGTTTAACATGAATACCATTTACCCATAATTACGTGGGTTATCCTAATGTAGAGATCTCAAATTATAAGTAAAATATGTAAAGAAATTTGCATATATATACCTGCCACCAAAGACCTATTCTGTCACTGATGATAGGCTCATAAATTTTATAACTATTTTAATATTCTAAAATGAATACAATTTACACATATTTACATGGTTAAACTAATAATGAGATCTCAAATTTATTTCAAATTTGTAAAGAAAGGATTTTTCCAGTTGAGATCCTTTTTTAAATTCCTAAATTGTCTACCTAACTGGCGATTGAGATTTAAATTATACCTCTCCTATTAAATGAGCAAACAAAGAAAAGATATAATTACATAAACTTTATACCTATTTAGTTTTCTAAGATGATCTGCCTTTATACATATTTACGTGGATTAAACTAAAAAGACATCTCAAAGTTAATTAAAATTATAAGGAAAGGACATTTGCTAATTGAGACTTTTTTTAATTACCTAAATTGCATATCTAGCTGGTGAAATGAGATGTAAGTAACTCTCCTATTCTGTCACTGATATCAGATACGCAAACGAAGGAAAAAATCGGTACATAAAGTTTATACCTATTTTCATGTTGTAAAATTACTAGTGCCTTTAATTTATAAAGAAATGATTTTGCGATTGAGACCAGCTTTTTTATTATAGATAAATTGCATATTTAATTCGCGAAAGAAAAGAACTTGCTATGCTTCATACCTTTCTACTTTTATTATAGTTTGATTATCGGACCACTAATAAGTGTCTATGTCGACCCCTTGTCACTATTTTCTCGAGGTTAGATTAGATACTTGCTGGGTACGTGTTGATTTATGTACTCATACTATACTTCTGCACTAATTGTGCTGGTACTGAGACAGGTACATTCCGTGGTCATCTAGGATCGTAGGCGCAACTCTTGAGAAGACTTTATGGTTGTCTGCATTCCAGGTTATGATCCACAGTATACGAAGTCACTGTCCTATTTATTTATTGTATTCATTCTATTTTCTAAGTGCTGAGCCGAACCTCGACGAGGTAGTGACGAGGCTACACCGGGACATTTACAATATAACCTGCATGCAGTATATATTAAAGCAAAAAAGAAATACGGAATGCAATGAAACAGAACTTACGACAAAAATAAATACGGAACACAATTATCTTACCAGTGCTCAGCTATAACCGATCCTTACGAGAGTTACAATGCTACAGACTAAAATCACAGTAGAAGAGGAATACATAAACAACAAAATGATGCGGCGCGCATCCCGATCCCACCATATAATCAGTAAGAATATGAACATTCCCCCTTATTACTCCTGTTGCGGCCTGCAACCCGATCCCACCAATCCACCCTTATTACTCCTCAATATATCACCCTTATTCCTCCTGTTGCGGCGTGTAACCCGATCCCACCAATCCATCCTTGTTACTCCTATTGCGGCGCGCAACCTGATCTCACCAGACAATCACATTTCACCCTTATTCCTCCTCAATATATCACCCTTATTCCTCCTGTTGCGGCGTGCAACCCGGTCCCACCATATCAGTTCCAATCAGACAATAAGAATAAGTATTTCACAATTTAGCTGAAAACCCTCCACAATATTTATGCCTCAAACCGGAGCAAATAGAAGGCTGTACACTTATGAAACTTCACTCAATTACTACTACACAACGAGGCCAACCAAAATATACCATGGAACACCGATAAACCAACTTAAACCAATAATGTAACACAATGAGAC
>NW_017681225.1:0-315 GCF_001879085.1 Nicotiana attenuata
GGAGTGTGAACCTATGTTGGAAAGTCATCAGGTTATGTTGACATCAACTAGGGAGTGGGACGCTATGTTGGAAAAGTCATCAGGTTATGCTGGCATCAATTAGGGAGTGGGACCCTATTTTTGAATGTCATCGCGTTGTGCTGGCATCAACTAGGGAGTGGGATCCTATGTTGCAAAGTCATCAAGTTGTGCTGGCATCAATTAGGGAGTGAGACCCTATGTTGGAAAGTCATCAGGTCACACTGGCATCAACTAGGGAGTGGGACCCTATGTTGGAAAGTCATCAGGTTATGTTGGCATCAACTAGAGTGTGGA
>NW_017681225.1:5277-5591 GCF_001879085.1 Nicotiana attenuata
AAAGTCATCAGGTTATGGTGGCATCAACTAGGGAGTGGGACCCTATGTTGGAAAGTCATCAGGTTATACAGGCATCAACTAGGGAGTGGGACACTATGTTGGAAAGTCATCAAGCTGTGTTGGCATCAACTAGGGAGTGAGACGCTTTGTTGGAAAAGTTATCAGGTTATGCTGGCATCAACTAGGGTGTTGGAACCTATGTTGGAAAGTCATCATCTTCTGCTGGAATCAACTAGGCAGTGGGACCCTATGTTGGAAAGTCATCATGTTATGCTGGCATCAACTAGGGAGTGTGACCCAATGTTGGAAAAGTC
>NW_017681225.1:10526-11666 GCF_001879085.1 Nicotiana attenuata
CCACTTCATTTGACATGTACACATATGATAGGAGGTGGGAGTATGCTCTCATGTTACTAGACAGTGAAAAGGTTTCATGATGATACTCGCAAGAGGGTAGAGTTACTATTCAAATCATAGAAGCCATATACACCAGTGAGAAAAGAGTGACTCGAGAAGGATCACAACACTGGGATGCTTTACATGGAACTTGAAACCACATAGGTAAACTTTACGACGGTGCATGTATAGGCACAAGCGAGTTGATGTTGTCCATAATAATAAAAAGTTTCTGTAAGGAATTCATCGAAAATAGTCCCTTGTTGAGAATTTAGGAAAAGCAAGTCGAAAGTATTAATCCTAGAGTCATTGTCATAACCCCATTCAAGGACACAATTATAGAACTTAATTCCACAAGAATGTAAATAAGAGGATTTGTAATAGAGTGGATTCAAAGATAATGCGTCTCGTTCAAAGAGTCGATACATGCAATGTTTTGTTATTCAACACCTTGTTAAGACCATGTTTATGAGAATTCTTCAATATGGATGTACATATACAACGAGTAGAAATTTCGATCTGACTCACTTAATGACTTTAACTGGGGTTAAAGCTAAAGAGCTCCTTATGTGGTTAACACTTACTGAAATCTGTGTGGATGATCCACCAACTGGAAAAATCCATTTCAAGGCTACATCTGGACTTTCTAGGACTTTTCCTGTGTCAGCTTTTGAGGTTGATGTGCCCAAGAAAGAACAAGTAAAAGAAGAAGTCAAAGAAGATGTGAATGAAGTTGTGAACAAGGAGAACAAAGAAGTGAGTGTTGCTGCTGCTGCTGCTGCTGCAGTGGAAGTGAAAGAGGTGTAAGAAAAAACTATTGTTTGCTTGCATCCATAATTAATCTAATTATCTTTGCTTATTGAAAAAGAAGAAAAGTTTCATTTATGATGAGGGAAAGTTTATTTTAGCTCAAAAGTTAGTTGTACTACTTAAGTTGTAGGATGATGATTATCCATCTTGATGTATTCAAGTGGTTAATTATATCTCTACTCGTTCAATTTAGTGACAATAAACTTAAATACTTGAGTTAAATTTTCTTAGTGCCTTGAACGTATATTCTTGAGTAAGATCATGACATCTCATTCGAGAATATGTGGATCT
>NW_017681226.1:0-855 GCF_001879085.1 Nicotiana attenuata
GTACGGTTCTAAAATTTGCCTACCCAGCCCGGCCCGGCCCACCCGTTAGACACCATTAGGCGGGACTAGGCCCCGTCATACCCATATATGTATACAAACATATCATACCAAAATCCAAAGCAGCTCCGGATCAAATGGAGCACACCAACTCTCGCTGACCAAGGATCCTAAGAAGGGGGACCGTCAGCTTGTCTACATGCACTGCGGGTATGAAATGCAGGCCCCGAGAAATAGGGAGTTAGTACGAATAATGTACTAGTATGTAAGGCATGATGATCGGTACATAAGAGACATAGATGAAACATGGAACATAGAATTCCGTCTGTAAGTCTAAATAACTTCGTGAATTCTTAAACATTTATAATGTCATGCACATTCGTATAAATGTCGTGTCATGTATAGTTATAGGTGTACATAACATCATCAAGCCATTGAGGGCATCACATCATATCATCTCGTCCACTGTGGGCAACATCGTCAACATATACCAACTGATCAGATGGTGGTGCGTATATAAGACCGTAACCTATTCCCATATCTCATATACGTGTAATATACATATATATATATATGCGTATATAACGCCGTCTAGTCATGGGTCAATGTACATGTATAAATGAATTAAATGCATAAAAATATGTTAGATCAATATACCGTTAGGATAAACTTTATCAACTACGTATTTTTCTGTAGACCCATGAACAGAAGATATGATAATAAAGATACACGGGAATTCAAGAACATGGGCACCTCTAAATACTCGTATGAAATTGAAATTATTTATGGAAAGTTGTGCATTTTTCTCGTTTTGTTTATACCTATATGGTAATCATGTACCAAAAGAAAAGGAGAAAG
>NW_017681226.1:5184-11666 GCF_001879085.1 Nicotiana attenuata
ATATATATATATACATATATATATTAGGACTTAACTCGTAGAACTGTCACGACCCCAGTTCGCCCTCCGTGAACTGTCATGACGGCACCTAGTCCCTACGACTAGGTAAGCCTAACAAGTGCGGAAGATAAGTCGAAACTTACGGAAATGTAAATCAAAACCAAGAATAACTAAAAAGGTACGGTATATAGAATGCCGCTCGGCATATACAGCACAAGATCTCATAACTTCTACATCACTATCCCAAAACCCGGAAACTCACGGGAACACAAGCTGAAACAAATACAGTAAAATGCTCTAACTCTGGAATGTCTACATCAATAGTCTGATAGAAGGCTAAAACTACAAGATAGAATAAGGAGGGAGACTCTTCGGTCTGCGGACGCGGCAGATGTACCTCGAAGTCTCCAAAAGCTCTCCCCACCTCAAGGATGGTAAGCCTGTGCAGAGGTACCTGGATTTGCACATGAAAAACATGTGCAGAAGGGGCATGAGTACACCACAGCGGTACTCAGTAAGTGCCAAGCCTAACCTCGGTTGGGTAGTGTCGAGGAAGGTCAGGGCCCTACTGAGGTTAAATAAGATACAGGTTTAACAGTATGAAATGACAGTCTAATCAAATAACACAAGATATAAAGGACAGCAACAACTATTACAAAGGCAAGTAAAACACAGTAAAAGAAATAACTCAGCTCCGAGATAACAATCGGGGATCTCCCAGGATACCGTCCTGTAGTCCCCAAATATAAATATCATGTCCAGTGGATCTCCCTGGTGGAATCCCGTAGTCCAACTCATAAATGTGCAGGGAGATCTCCCGGAATGCAATTCCGTAGTCCTAAACTAAACATGCAGGGGGGAGCTCCCGGGATACCGTCCCGTAGTCCCAAAGTAAATACACAACAATAACAAGAATTCAATCCAATCAATTTCATATCAAAGTGAAGTAGGTAATCCTAACCTAGCATGAATCACGTAGTACAATTAAGGCAGTTAAGACAGATAGAGCAATTTAGTCAGGTAGACATGTTTCTCTAAGCTACGGCAGGTTTAATGTCCAAACAATGTAAGCAAGGAAAGGAAGAACACAATTCAAGGACATTTTTAAAGAAAACCGGATTTCCAACAATTAGCACAAGTACGCGCCCGTCACCTCACGTACGAGGCATTTCAAATTCCACAATATCAATCCTGAGGGGAAAAGTCCCCCACACAGGGTTAGACAAGCCACTTACCTCGAACCGGCTCAAAATCAACTAGAATCCACGCTCTTGCCATGAGTATCCGACTCCAAATGGCCCAAATCTATTCAATTCCATTTCATATTGTAAATAATACTTCAAGAAGCTGAATCTACAATTAAATTCTAAGCTAATACGCGAAATTATTTAAAATGACCAAAATTCCCCTCGGGCCCACGTCTCAGAATCGGGTGAAATTTATATTTTTAGAAACCTCATACTCTCATGAGTCTACTCATATAAGAATCTCTCAAATCGGATGCAAACAACCCAATCAAAACCCAATAATTCGGTCAATGAAGTTTTCCCAAATTTTCATCCCCAATCCGAATTAAATGCTGAAACTAACTAAATATTGATGGAATATAACTAGAAAGGGTTAAAGAATCGTTACCTAAAGATCTCCTCTTCAAATCCCTCTCAAAATCGCCCTCTCCCGAGCTCCAATTCGATTTTTCAACTTTTGAAACCAAACCCTCGAAATTCCATATTTCTGCCCAGCTATTTCCGCATCTGCGGACCAAAATGTCGCATCTGCGACTTTCATTAAGAAGCCCAGGAGCCGCATTTGCGGTACTTCTTTCGCAGATGCGAAACCGCTTCTGCGGTGAAACTTTCGCATTAGCGGAACTTGAAGGAACACCCAAAATCTGCATCTCCGCTTGCCTTGCCGCTTCTGCGGCCCCGCACCTGCGGAACCCAAACCGCAGGTGCGGTTATGACAGACACCAGCAGTTTTTCTAAAATCTCTAACTTCAAAAATCTTTCTGAAATCATCCGAATACATCCCGAGGCCCCCGAGACCTCAACCAAAAGCACCAGTAACACCTAATACCTCATTCAAACTTGTACCAATCCTTAAACAACCTAAAACATCATCGGAAACTCGAATTAATCAAGGATTTAAGCCTAAGAACTCCCAATTTCCTCAAAATACGCATTCGATAAAAAACCTAATCAAACCATGTCCGAATGACCTGAAATTTTACACACACATCCCAAATGACATGACGGAACTACTGCAACTTCCGGAATTCCATTCCGACCCTCGGATCAAAATCTCACTATCGAACCGGAAACTTCAAAATTCGACCTTTCGGCATTTCAATCCTAAATTATACGGGCCCCCAAAACACAATCCGACCACGCCTAAACTCGAAATCACCTAATGGAGCTAACGGAACCATCAGATTTCTGTTCCGAGGTCGTCTTCACACTGTTCTGACTACGGTCAACTTTCCAACACTTATGCTCTCATTTAGGGACTAAGTGTCCCAAAACTCTCTGAAACTCAAAACCGAACATCCCGGCAAATCAAAATAGCAGAAATAAACTTGGGGAACGCTGTTAATAGGGGATCGGGGCGTAAATTCCAAAAACGACCGGCCGGGTCGTTACATCCTCCCACACTTAAACATTCGTTCGTCCTCGAACGAGCACCTAGCCATACCTGAAGTAGTGAAAAGATGAGGGTACTGGCTGTGCATATCCTGCTCGATCTCCCAGGTCGCCTCCTCGACCGGCTGACCCCGCCACTGAACCTTCACGGATGCAATGTTCTTTGACCTCAGCTTCCTCACCTGCCTGTCCAATATTGCCACTGGCTCCTCAACATAAGATAGATCCTTCTCCAACTGGACTGACCTGAAATCCAACACGTGCAACGGATCACCGTGATACCTCCGAAGCATAGAAACATGAAATACCGGGTGAACTCCTGCCAAGGTGGGAGGTAAGGCAAGCTCGTAACCAACCTCCCCAACGCGCCTCAATATCTCAAAATGGCCTATAAACCTCGAACTCAACTTCCCCTTCTTCCCAAATCTCATAACGCCCTTCATAGGCGAAACCCGAAGCAAAACCCTCTCTCCAACCATGTAGGAAACATCACGAACCTTCCGGTCCGCGTAACTCTTCTGTCTGGACTGGGTTGTACGGAGTCTATAGTCAATCACCTTGACTCTCTCCAAAGCATCCTGAACCAAATCTGTGCCCAATAATCTGACCTCACCCGGCTCGAACCAACCTACCGGAGATCTACATCACCTGCCATATAAGGCCTCGTACGGTGTATCTAAATGCTGGACTGATAGTTGTTGTTTTCGGCAAACTCCGCCAATGTCAAGAATTGATCCCAAGAACCTCCAAACTCAATCACACACGCATGGAGCATATCCTCAAGAATCTGAATAGAGCGCTCGGACTGACCGTCCGTTTCAGGGCGAAATGTTGTGCTCAACTCCACCCGAGTACCCAACTCCTGCTGTACGGCTCTCCAGAACCGCGATGTGAACTGAGTACCTCTGTCTAAAATGATGGAAACCGGAATACCATGCAGACGGACAGTCTCCCGGATATAAATCTCTGCCAACCGCTCCGAGGAATAGGTAGTACATACAGGGATGAAATGCACGAACTTGGTCAGCCGATCCACAATAACCCAAATGGCATCGAACTTCCTCAAAGTCCATGGGAGTCCAGATACGATGTCCATGGTGATCCGCTCCCACTTCCACTCCGGAATCTCTATCTGCTGGAGCAATCCACCCGGTCTCTGGTGCTCATACTTCACCTGCTAACAATTAAGGCACCGAGCTACAAACCCAACTATATCCTTCTTCATCCGCCTCCACCAGTAGTGCTGCCTCAAATCCTGATACATCTTTGCGGCACCCGGATGAATGGAATACCGCGAACTGTGGGCCTCCTCTAGAATCAACTCCCGAAGCCCGTCGACATTGGGTACACAAACTCGACCCTGCATCCTCAATACTTTGTCGTCACCAATAGTCACATCTCGAGCATCGCCGTGCAACACTTTGTCTTTGAGGACAAGCAAATGAGGGTCATCGTACTGATGCTCCGGAATGCGATCGAATAAGAAAGACCGAGAGATCACACAAGCTATAACCCGGCTAGGCTCCGAAAGGTCCAATCTCACAAACTGACTGGCTATGGCTTGGACATCCATCGCCATAGGTCTCTCTGCTGCTGGTAAATAAGCCAAACTCCCCAAACTCTCTGCCCGGCGGCTCAAAGCATCGGCCACCACATTGGCCTTGCCCGGGTGATACAAGATAGTGATGTCATAATCCTTCAGCAGCTCTAACCATCTCCTCTGACGCAAATCAAGGTCCTTCTGCTTGAACAGATGCTGCAAACTCCGGTGATCAATATATCTCACAAGGCACACCGTACAAGTAATGACACCAAATCTTCAAGGCATGAACAATGGTAGCTAACTCAAGATCATGGACATGATAATTCTTCTCATGAATCTTCAACTGTCTGGACGCGTAGGCAATTACCCTGCCGTCCTGCATCAATACCGCTCCAAGGCCAACTCTCGAGAATCACAATAGATAGTATAAGACCCCGAACCGGTAGGCAATATCAAAACTGGGCTGTAGTCAAAGTTGTCTTGAGCTTCTGAAAGCTCGCCTCACACTCCTCTGTCCACTGAAATGGAGCACCCTTCTAGGTTAATCTAGTCATAGGGGCTGCAATCGAGGAAAACCCCTCAACAAAATGACGGTAGTAGCCCGCCAAGCCAAGGACATTGCGAATCTCTGTAGCTGAGGATAGTCTGGGCCAACACTGCACTGCCTCTACCTTCTTTGGATCCACCCGAATACCCTCACTCGATACCACGTGACCCAAGAATGCCACGGAATCCAACCAAAACTCACATTTTGAAAACTTTGCATATAATCTCTTTTCCCTCAAAGTCTGAAGCACTGTCATCGGGTGCTGCCCATGATCTTCCCGACTCCGGGAATATACCAGAATATCATCAATAAAGACAATGACAAAAGAGTCAAGATATTGCCGGAGTACACTGTGCATCAAATGGATAAAAGCTACTGGGGAATTGGTCAGCCCAAACGACATAACAAGGAACTCGTAATGACCATACCGAGTCCTGAAGGCAGTCTTCGGGATATCTGGCTCCCGAATTTTCAACTGATGGTAACCTGAGTGCAAATAAATCTTAGAAAACACCCGTGCGCCCTGAAGCTGGTCAAACAGATCATCAATACGAGGCAAAGGATAACGGTTCTTCACTGTAACCTTGTTCAACTGGCAATAATCGATACACATACGCATAGAACCATCCTTTTTCTTCACAAACAAGACAGGAGCACCCCCAAGGTGAAACACTGGGCCGAATAAAACCCTTATCAAGTAATTCCTGCAATTGCTCCTTCAACTCCTTCAACTCAGGAAGAGCCATACGGTACGGAGGGATAGAAATGGGCTGAGTGCCCAGCAACAGATCAATGCCAAAATCAATGTCCCAATCGGGTGGCAGCCCGGAAGATCAGCTGGAAACACACCAGGGAAATCCCGTACTACTGGGACTGAATCAACAGAAGAAGTATCCATACTGGCATCTCTCGTATAAGCTAAGTACGCATCACAACCTTTCTCAACCATACGCTGAGCCATAAGGAAAGAAATAACTATACTGGGAGTGTGACCTAAGGCACCCCTCCACTCAATACACGGCACACCTGGCATGGCCAGCATCACGGTTTTGGTGTGACAATCAAGAATAGCATAATGGGGCGACAACCAGTCCGTGCCCAAAATAATATCAAATCAACCATGCTGAGCAATAATAAGTCAGCCCTAGTCTCAAAACCACCAAGAATAACCAAACATGACCGGTAAACGCGGTCCACAACAAGAGAATCTCCCACAGGAGTAGAAACATAAACGGGGGTACTCAAAGAATCCCGAGGGACACCCAAATGCGGAGCAAAATAAGAAGACAAAATAAGTGGAGCCTGGATCGAATAGAACCGATGCATCTCTGTGACAGACCAAGATAGTACCTGTGATGACAGAATCGGAGGCGACAACCTCAGTACGGCCTAGAAGGGCATAATATCTAGCCTAGCCTCCCCCTCGAGGGTGACCTCTACCTCCCCGACCTCCACCTCTGGCTGGCTGGGCCGGTGGGGTAGTAACTGGTGCTGGGACCATATCCTGAGAGCTCTCCGGGGCCTGCTGTGGCTGAGGAGTCTGCAAAGGTGCACTCCTCCTAAGTCTGGGGCAATCTCTCACCATATGGTGTGTGTCACCACACTCAAAACAAGCTCTGAGAGGACGTGGCGGCTATGACTGGCTCGGGCCAGGTCTGCTGGACTGACCACTGGAAGCACCCCGTGCAAGAGGCGCACTAGAGACTAGAGGTGCATAATAAGGCTCCTGAGGCCAGTCCAGCAGACCTGGCCC
>NW_017681227.1:0-11664 GCF_001879085.1 Nicotiana attenuata
TAAAGAAACCGTTTTTTTTAGGGGACGTTTTTTTACGGGGGGTTTGAAACCGGGTAGGTCTTGGGGGGTGTAAAAAGTTTTTTCACTCTCACGTCATCCAGCTTGTAGCGCGCTGGACCGTGCATTATCCCTTGCCTCGCCAGGTCTATAGCACGCTGGACCATGCTATATCCCTTGCCTTTCCAGGTCATAACTGGCTACAGAGCGTTCCTCGCCAGGTCTATAGATGGCTACAAAGCGTGGCTCACCATGTCTATGGCTGGATACAGAGCGTGCCTCGCCAGGTCTATAGCTGGCTATATAGCGTGCCTAGCCTGGTGTCACGACCCCAGTTCGCCCTCCGTGAACATGTCGTGATGGCACCTAGTCCCTATGACTAGGTAAGCCTAACAATGAGGAAATAGCATAACTTACAGAAATAAATAATTAAACCAAACAAACTAGAAGGGTAACTGTATATAAATGCCGCCCGGGATATACAACCTAAAAAAAAATGCGGAAGTCTACAATATCATCCCAAAACCCTGAAACTCACGGGAACACAAGCTAGAAGAAGTACTGTAAATGCTCAAGTCTCCAGAATGTCTAAAGCAAAAGTACGAAAGGAAAAGCTAACTACTAAAGCTAGAATAAGATAGAGACTCCTGGTCTGCGGACGCGGCTGATGTACCTCGAAGTCTCTGCTAAATCTCTCCGCCTCGAGAGTGATACGCCTGGGATGAAGTACCTGGATCTGCACATGAAAAACATGCGCAGAAGGGGCATAAGTACACCACAGCGGTACTCAGTAAGTGCCAAGCCTAGCCTCGGTCGGGTAGTGACGAGGAAGGTCAGGGCCCTACTGAGATAAANCTAAAAGATTACCCTCGTCTTGGCATCCAAAATCTTACCCTTGAAGTAATGGCAAATGTCTAAGTTTGGGGGAGGAGAGACAAGAAAGGAAACAAAGTGGTAAATGGTACAAAAGCAAAAGGAAAAGGAAAGCAATGAAAAAGAAAGAAAAGAAAAAGACAAAAAGAAAGACCAATGTGAAAAAGAATGAAAAGGGGATTCAAAGGAAACAAAAGTGAAAAAGGCGTGGAAATAGAAAAATGAGAAATGATTTGAATTGCATAAGATAGAGTGACAATGTGTCCCTCTAACCCCTTAAAAAGAAGTGAAATACTCAAATGAGTCAAGAAAGTGTGCCAAAATGAATCAAAGGAAGTGCTTAAGGGAAGATTGAACCCATTTGAATAAAAACATGTCCTACCCTTATCCAAAAGCCTTCACAATGACTCCGCAAAAGCCCTATATGATTTCGAGTTGAAGGGAGCCTACATTAGTGGATACTTACATAAGGCGCAAGCATATGGTACCTAGAGCCGGACTTGTGGCCTTCTTCTTGAGAGAGATGAGTGAAAGTCCATCAACCTCGGTTTGTGTGTCAATACTCTAAAAGGTGAGGTTCATTTAGGGAGAGTTGAGGATATGTGAGTTTGGGTTCCACAACGACCAACGTATTTGAGAAAGTTCTTTGATGAAATGTGTCAACGCTTGATGCTCTTGTGTCACACTTGAACCATAGTTTTTGAAGTTTAAAACGTGTTAATAATGCATTCGTATTGAGGGCAATTGTTAGTCCCAATTGATGCTTGTTGAGGTTACTTTAGGATAGCTGGAATTACTTGGATGTTCCTTTAAGGGGTGAGTCTTATTTTGTTTGCTTGAGTACACGCAAAGGTTTAAGTTTGGGGGAGTTGATAAGTAGGATTTTAACGTGTTTTATGCCCCTACTTGCCTACGCTTTGAGTATAATTTGATACAAAATAATCCCAAAATGCTCACAGGTTGTGCTTGATTGCAGGTTTTAGCAACAAAGTGACTGAAATGTCAAAGATCGGCTCTAAACGGAATGAAACCTGCTCAAGTATCAAAGACCAAGTAAAATGATGGAAAAAAGAGCCTAGTGCGGACCGCACAAAAGTGCACGCGACCGCACTAGGAGATTTAGAGAAGTGCATATTCAGGGCTCTCACAACGCGGCCGTGGTTGGATTTATGCGGCCCGCGATCAGCTCACGCGGCCGCGCCACTTTTTCATGCGGCCCGCGTGAAGAGATTTGGAGAGATGCCAGTTGGGACCAGAGCAAGCCACGCGGCCGCGGTCACACTTACGCGGTCCGCGCCAGAGCTCCTGCGGCCGCGCTACACTTTCGCGCGGTCCGCGTTCCTCAACTTCAGAGAGTTAAATTTCAAGAGTTCAAGAGCCAACGCGGCCGCGCTACCTTTTTGCGCGGCCCGCGCTGACCCCATAGGGGTATTTTTGTCCAGTTTTCCTAGCTACTATAAATAGATCTTTTCTCCATTTTTAGGTTAAGTTTTAGTTTTGCTGAGGCTGCTGAGCTCGTGAGAACACTGGGTTTATCCATTTTTGGCATTTTTGACCTTCAATATTGTATTTCTTCCTTAGTAATAAATTAATATGTTTGCTTCTTCATCTATTTCTTTAATTTTTGCATCTAGCATGAGTAGCTAAGCTCAACCCTAGTGTGGGTAATTGATGGGTGTTGCCATCTAAGGATAGATTGATATTGGTGTTTGCTATTTGGGTTAATTTTAGGTTTTAATTAAGCATTGGTGGTTGCAAACACTGATTCTAGCTTGGTGGGTTTAACTCTTCTTGAGAAAGTGAGTCTATGACCCCAAAATTGACCCAACAAGGAATTGGGATGGACCCCTGAGAAATGGTAGTCCCAATTAACGGGTTAAATCACGAGAGAGTAATTACCCTACTTGAACCCTAGTTGCTTGGTCTAATTGGCCTACCCAATTGGTCTCGAGAGAGTCAATTGGGCAAAATCACTCTCTCTAACGAGAGGAGTGAGAGTGGGTACAATTGAGCAACGGTTATAGCATAAGCCCCAAATATGTCAATTTACCCTTAGTAGCGTCTACCCGTTAGTTAGCCACCTAGGTAATGCCACAACCCTAGTGCCTTTCTCTATATTAATTACAACTTAGCAATATCTCCGTAGCATAATTTAGCTTCAAACATTAGTCTTATAATAGTAGATATAAAAATCAAAACCAAAGATGTTAGAAGTGACATTAGAAGCACAACTGCAATTCTAGACTAAACAGACAATACAACTCCATTACTAGCTCCCTGTGGAAATTCGATCCCGAACCACTATTCGGGTAAAAGCTGTTGCAACCCGCTCTTCCTACCTTAGTGTAGTGTTGAGTCGGCAGCGATCAAGGGTTTCGTAACAGTTTATATACAATTCAAATAATATCAAAGCGGTAAAAAGCGGCATTTAGCACATTAGGCTCAATATGTAAAAATCAGATAAAACAAGCCAACTATAACAGTTATTGTAAGCTCGAATTCTTAAACCCTGAATCGAAGTTCTGGCTTTGTTTCCCCAGCAGAGTCGCCAGAGCTGTCACACCACCCTTTTACACGCCCGAAGGTAGTACAGGGGAGTTTTTCCACTTTAAGTGACATTATTCGAAATGAGATTATTTATTCATTTTTATTCAGAGTCGCCACTTGGGATGGTTTGTTTTCTGGTGTCCCAAGTCACCGGTTTATTTTAAATCCCAAATCGAGGAAATTTCGACTTTCCTTTTGAAGTCTGCGAACCAGAAATTCTGAATAAGGAATTCTGTTAACCCGAAGGAAGGTGTTAGGCACCCCCGAATTCCGTGGTTCTAGCACGTTCGCTTAAACTATCATAATTGGCCTATTATCTGATTTTAATACATGTTTTAACCTATGGTTCAATTTTAACTTTATAACCGCTTTTATTTAATTATTTTTAGGAAAGATTCAACGTCATCTAAAACACGTCTTGAACCACGTCATATAAATGCACCCGCGGTCCACGACACATTTTATCTAAAGTTGTTGAAATTCGGATTTGAGTCACATAAATGCACACCCGAGTTTAGGAAAGTAATTTTTAAATAGCGTGCCTAAAGCAACTACGCACATTCAAGTTTGCGAGGGCCATGGAAAATTCAACTAAATGGCACACCTCGATTTCTAAAGGATTAAAATTAATTAAGTGAGGGTCATAAGTTTTGAGGTTTTATTTGGCATGGCACGCCTCTAATTATTTTTAAAAAAAAAAAAAAGGTTTGTACTCAATTAAAATAAACTAAGATCAATACTACAGAACAATGCGAATAAGAAAATAGGCAAGCACTGAGACAGGTGAATATGTCCTAATTTGAAATAGAATCTCAACAAACTTATCTGCCCTGTTTCCTTCTCTTTTGTATCTTTACTTCTAATAAAGATTAAAAGTTGGATTCATCAGTTCTCACTCAACATAAACAACTTTCAAAAATTACTTTTGCATCTAATAAAATAAATATCCTACTTCACATGAGTTTAATTAATTCGATCTGCTGAGTCAAGGCATTAAGCTAATAATAAGGAAAGAAAACCAACCATAATCACATTTAAAGATAGAATATTCACATGACCATAAACAAAGCAACAAAGAAAAGTACGTAGCATTATAAAAAATTGGTCAGAGAAGTAAAATAGACCTTGTATTGATTGAATCCAAACTTTAAAATTTCTGCTACTCAATAATCGAGCCAAGAGCAGCGACCACAAACGAGAACCTCCAACGGCACAACCTTATTGGAAGCACGAAATTGACCGAAAAGTGGAGAATTTTCAGGGCTGTTTCAAGGGTGTTTAGGCTGAAATTGAGCACATTTTTAGTAGCTCTTTCAAAGCAAAAGAAGCTGTATTTTTATAGAGGAAAAAAAAAAGGACAAAAGAAGAGCCTAATTGGTAGGAGAACTATGGAACTTAAGGGATATTTTAATGGTTAATTTTTTCAGCTTTTTCTATGGACCTTGAAAAATGCAGAAGCAAAAATGATTTTCTCGTTCTTTTTTCTTCCGTCCTCTGTGTGTTCCATCCTCTCCTCTATCTCCTAAATCTTTCTTTTTGTGTATTTGTCTCTTCCGACTGATCTAGATCTTAGGGTGTGTCCTTATTTTAGGTGTTAGATACTATTATATAGGGGTAGGGATTAGGTTAGGGGTATGAGTCTAGAAATTATGGGCTTGGAGATTATGGGCTAGATCCAAAATTATGCCTAAAAATGGGTTGCTCGAACCCAAGTTTTATTCTTTCTCCGCGAATGGGACTAAAATACGACCTTATTTATTAATTAGTCCTACTTGAATAAAGTAACTGTTAAAATAAGACAGACCATTAAAATAAACTATTTTTTTTTGGTATTTCTCAAGATTAAAAATGACTACAAAATATTAATGAAACAATTTATTTTTTTTGTAATTTTTTTTTTCTTGTAATAAAATAGAGTAAAAGAGTCAAAATTAATTAAAATAGCTATATTAGGTCTAAATTAAATATTTACGTGCTAAAATATAAAAAATCTTGGGAAGGGTCAAAATTCACATATCTACAATTATTAAACTTTTTATCTAATAGTCATGCAATCTGCTTAGCCATCTTTTTGAGTGATGCCAGAGGCATAGAAAGGACCAACTAATTTGCAGGAAAAATTTGAGTTCAAGTCAACTATTTGGATAGGAGTCGACCAACTAACTCACATGAAGAGACAACAAAGTAAGGTGGAGCTGACTTATAAGTCAGGATATTGAACATAAAAGACCGGACAACAAGTTTAGGGGGGAACTAACTGAGGATAAAATAAATAGGAAAATAAAATGAAATAAGTTATCTTTTTGTCATCATAAAAAGGGGGGATAATGTTAGATTTATGTTTTAATAATGGAAAAATAAGTTACTTCTATAGCAGGAAATCAAATTCGAAGAAGGAAGTCAAGAAAGTAGGAAGAAGGAATCAAGGAACAAAAGATGGAAGGCCAAGAGAGAAGAGGAAAGCGAGAACCTACTCAAGATCCAGAAGCAAAGACTAAGGAATAAATCACGCTCATGATTACGAGCATCAAAGGGAATAAATATTCGATCCTATTTATTTGCAGAAGTTAAGGAAAATCATATCAGTTAATCTGTGTGGAAGATTTTCTAACATTCAATCACGGCATTCAAAGAAACAACAGTCATCACGCCACATTTCAAGGTTCATGTATAGGAAGTTCCTCCTTTATTCTTTGAAGGAATCAATTTAAGATTTTTTCTAAGGATCAACTCCTTTGGGTTGCCCATCCCCTAAAGATCCGAACATATCAAAGAAGACTTACCCTCAAATCATATAAATGCAGGCTCAACAGAGGGGATATACTTTGATTGAACCATTACCAATCTTTTTGTTCTACTCCAAACAAGCATCATAGTCTAGTCTAGATTTACTGTGTAATTTGTGGAGAGAAGAAAGAGACAAAAGAATCACCGGTCCTCACCACACTGTGAAGAAGTTATTGGTGTATGTTCAACAACATCAACACACTTGTACCAAAGATTTCAAGGAACTTAAAAGAGAACTCCCTTGAAACCCAAGGGGACTGAAGTAGGATTCACATTGAATCCGAACCAATATAAAACATCTGGTGTCATTTACTTTCTGCAATTTATTTTCTGTATTTACAGTACATCTATCTCACATCAAAGATTAGTTGACTAACAGGAAAATCAGTCGACTACCTCGTTAAGGAAAATAACGAATAATAATTCTACCCCCCCCCCCTCCCACTTTATTTTCACATCATTCCCAGGTTATGCCAAGAGACCTAGGATAAAAATAGCCATGAGACTGCGAGTGTTGATTGGAACATTTATGTTATGCAGCCTCTATGAAGGAGTCGGACGTGACAGTACAACTGCATACATTTTATCCATATTCTAAGTGATTTATGTGTATGGGTAGAAATCTGACCAAACAAGAATCTGCATGAAGAGGAACGACGACAGTCATTTGGGCCGAAGTCGTATTCGTAAAATGATATAGCGACGAGCACCTCGGCTGAGGCCAAGGTCGTGTACTCAGAATATTTGTGTGGCGAGTTGTCACGACCCCAGTTCGCCCTCCGTGAACATGTCGTGATGGCACCTAGTCCCTACGACTAGGTAAGCCTAACAATTCGAAAATAGCATAAATTGCGGAAACAAATAATTAAACTAAACAAACTAGAAGGATAACTGTATATAAATGCCACTCGGCATATACAACCCAAAAATGCGGAAGTCTACAATATCATCCCAAAATCCGAAAACTCACGGGAACACAAGCTAGAAGAAGTACTGTAAATGCTCTAATCTCCAGAATGTCTAAAGCAAAAATACGAAAGGAAAAGCTAACTGCTAAAGCTAGAATAAGATAGAGACTCCTGGTCTGCGGACGCGGCAGATGTACCTCGAAGTCTCCGCTAGATCTCTCCGCTTAGAGAGTGATACGCCTGGGATGAAGTACCTGGATCTGCACATGAAAAACATGCGCAGAAAGGGCATGAGTACACCACAGCGATACTCAGTAAGTGCCAAGCCTAACCTCGGTCGGGTAGTGACGAGGAAGGTCAGGGCCCTACTGAGATAAAATACAATAATAAATCTTGCAACAGCATGAAATAAATGGAAGTAATGAGTACAGCTATGAAGTAAGACAGGTTATACAAGGCAACAATTAACACTCAGAGAATAAGACAACTCAGAGTAAAAACAGCTCAATACCAATACCAACATCGAGGATCTCCCAGGATACCGTCCTGTAGTCCATTTCATCAACTGTCCAAGGAACTCCCGGGATACCGTCTCGTAGTCCATCATATGAGTATATTCGAAGGATCTTTCGGGATACCGTCCCGTAGTCCAACTATCAATGTGCAGGGGGATCTATCGGGAATCTAACCTGCAGTCCCAAAGTAAATGTGCAGGGGGGATCTACCGGGAATCTAACCCATAGTCCCAAAGTAAACAAACAAGGGGGGGAGCTACCGGAATCCCACATCTGTAGTCCCAATGTAAATACGCAGTCACAACACGAAGAATATTCAAAAAATAAAGCTCAAAAATACAGGGCAACGGGTAGTTCTAGCCTAACATGCTTCACGTAGTGCAAATAAGGCACCTTGAACAAATAGACAATTTAGAACAACTAAGCATGCTTTTCTGGCTAACACAGTCTATAATTGCAAATAAAATAAAGCAGATAAGAAAGAAAACTCAGTCTAAGTATTTAAAGTAAAACCGGATTTTTCAACAATTAGCTCAAGTACGCGCTCGTCACCTCACGTACAAGGCATTCAATTACCAAATGTCATATCCTAAGGGGAAAAGGTCCCCCACACAAGGTTAGACAAGCCACTTACCTCAAACCGGCTCCAAAATCCACTCGAAACCACACTTTTGCCACGAGTATCCGACTCCAAATGGCCCAAATCTATTCAATTCAATTACATATCGTGAATAACATCTAAAACAACTGATTCTACTATTTAATTTAAAGCTAAGACGCGAATTTAGGTGAAATGACCAAAATGCCCCTCAGAGCAACGTCTTGGAATTGGATAAATTTTACATTTTCAGAACCCTCGTACTCTCACGAGTCTAACCATATAAAAATCTCCCAAATTGGAGGTCAAACACCCACTCAAAACTCAATAGTTTGGTCTATGAAGTTTTCCCCATTTTTCATTCAAAAATCTGAAATTAAAGATGAATTCGTGATTAGATTAGTGGGTTTTAAGCATAAGAGAGTAGAGAATCGTTACCCAGTAGTTGCCCTCGAGAAACCTTCAAAATTTCCCCCAAATCCGAGTTCCCAAGCATGTATTTTGATGAAAATGGCTAACCCTCGGTTTTGAAATATTATAACTGCCTAGGTGTTTAATGAATCGCGATCGCGAAAGTGGGGCCGCGATCGCGTAGAGTAAAATAAAGGCTCCAGGAAAATGGCCTACCCGAACGCGTGAAAAGGCTTGCGATCACGGAAGAGGAGGATCTGGCCTTACGCGATCGCGTCTGAGGACACGCGAACGCGAAGAAGGAATGGGCCTCTGGGCCACCGACTCAGTCTACACTACGTGAACGCGAAGGAGAAGCTTCGAACGCGAAAGAGGAAAGGGCAGAGCTAAGCGATCGCAGATCAATCCATGCGATCGCGTTTAAGGAATTGGGCCCTCCTCCAGATTGCTCTATGCGATCGCGTGAGCTGGGACGCGATCGCGAAAAAGAAAATGGTCTGCAACAGCTGAAGAGAATTTCTGCAATTTCTCATAACTTCAAAATGCTCCGTTGGGCATCCGAAACACACTCGAGGTCCCCGGGACCTTAATCAAACCTACGGACATATCCCATAACATCATTCAAACATGTACCAACCCTTAAACCACCTAAAACAACGTCGGAAACTCGAATTAATCAATGATTTAAGCCTAAGAAATTGGGCACACAAATTCGGCCCTGCATCCTCAATACCCCTTCATCTCCGATGGTCACATCTCTGGCATCACCACGCTGAACCTTGTCCTTAAGGACAAGCAAATGAGGGTCATCATACTGCCGCTCCCTGATAGGATCAAATAAAGAAGACCAAGAAATCACACAAGCTAGAACCCGACTGGGCTACGAAAGATCCAATCTCATAAACTGGCTAGCTAAGGCCTGAACATCCATCGCCATAGGCCTCTCTGAAGCTGGTAAATATGCCAAACTCCCCAAACTCTCCGCCCGGCGACTCAAGGCATCCGCCACCACGTTGGCCTTGCCCGGGTGATACAGAATAGTAATATCATAGTCCTTCAGCAACTCTAACCATCTCCTCTGGCGCAAATTTAGATCCTTTTGCTTGAATAAGTGCTGTTAACTCCGGTGGTCAGTATAGATCTCAGAAGGCACACCGTACAAATAATGGCGCCAGATCTTCAAGGCATGAACAATAGCAGCTAACTCAAGGTTGTGGACAGGGTAATTCTTCTCATGTATCTTCAACTGTCTGGACGCGTAGGCAATCACCCTACCGTCCTGCATCAACACCGCTCCGAAGCTAACTCTCGAGGCATCACAATAGACAGTATAAGACCCCGAACCGTTAGGCAATATCAAAATTGGGGCTGTAGTCAAAGCTGTCTTGAGCTTCTGAAAGCTCGCCTCACACTCCTCTGTCCACTGAAATGGGGCACCCTTCTGGGTCAATCTAGTCATAGGGGCCGCAATCGATGAAAATCCCTCCACGAAACGACGGTAGTAGCCCGCCAAACCAAGGAAACTGCGAATCTCTGTAGCTGAGGACGGCCTGGGCCAACTCTGCACGGCCTCTATCTTCCTCGGATCCACCCGAATGCCCTCACTCGAAATCACGTGGCCTAAGAATGCCACCGAACTCAACCAAAACTCACATTTTGAGAACTTTGCATATAACTTCTTCTCTCTCAAGGTCTAAAGCACGGTCCTCAGGTGCTGCTCATGATCTTCCCGACTCCGAGAATATACCAGAATATCATCAGTAAAAACAATAACAAACGAGTCGAGATATGGCCTGAACACACTGTGCATCAAATGCATGAAAGCTGTTGGGGCATTGGTCAGCCCAAATGACATAACAAGGAACTCGTAATGACCATACCGAGTCCTGAAGCCAGTCTTCAGGATATCTGGCTCCCGAATCTTCAACTGATGGTAACCTGAGCGCAAGTCAATCTTAGAAAATACCTGTGCGCCCTGAAGCTGGTCAAACAGATCATCAATGCGAGGCAAAGGATAACGGTTCTTCACTTTAACCTTGTTCAACTGGCGATAATCAATACACATACGCATGGAACCATCCTTTTTCTTCACAAACAAGACAGGAGCACCCCACGGGGAAACACTGGGGCGAATAAAACCCTTATCAAGCAATTCCTGCAACTGATCCTTCAACTCCTTCAACTCAGGAGGAGCCATACGATACGGAGGAATGGAAATGGGCTGAGTGCCCGGCAACATATAAATGCCAAAATCAATGTCTCTATCGGGCGGCATGCCCGGAAGGTCAGCTGGAAACACATCGAGATAATCCCGTACCACTGGGACTGAATCAACAGAAGGGGTATCAGCACTGACATCTCTCACATAAGCTAAATATGCGGCACACCCCTTCTCAACCATACGCCGAGCTTTAAGGAAAGAGATAACTCTACTGGGAGTATGATCTAAAGTACCACTCCACTCAACACGCGGAATACCTGGCATAGCCAGCGTCACGGTCTTGGCGTGACAATCAAGAATAGCAAAATGGGGCGACAACCAGTCCATGCCCAAGATAATATCAAAATCAATCATACCGAGTAACAATAAATCCGCTCCGGTCTCAAAACCACGAATAGTAACCAAACATGACCGATAAATGCGGTCCACAATAAGAGAATCCCCCATAGGAGTCGAAACATAAACGGGGGCACTCAAAGAATCCCGAGGCACACCCAAATGTGGAGCAAAGTAAGAAGACACATAAGAATAAGTAGAGCCCGGATCGAATAGAACCGATGCCTCTCTGTGACAAACCAGTATAATACCTGTAATGACGGAGTCGGAGGCAACAGCCTCGGTACGAGCAGGAATAGCATAATATCTGGCCCGGGCCCTCTCTCGAGGGCGACCTCTATCTGCCCGACCTCCGCCCCCTCCCCGACCTTCGCCCCTAGCCGGCTGGGCAGATGGGGTAGCAGCTGGAGCTGTGACCATGGCCTGAGAACTCTGAGGAGCACGCTGTGGCTGAGAACTCTGTGAAGATGC
>NW_017681228.1:0-11662 GCF_001879085.1 Nicotiana attenuata
AGCATCGTAACAGTCATGATGGATTTGTTGTTAATTGATTTTGGTTTGAATGTTGTGTAATGGTTGAATGCCCAGAAATATGTTCCTTTGTGGTATTCCATGTTGTGGTTTGAAACAAGAAAGGCTAGTGAAAGTAATGTGAATCTCTTCATTTCTCGTTTGGGGCCCCAATTGAGGCCTAATGACCTTTCAAATGTTCAAAATAAGGTCCAGTTTGTCGCTTAAGGCATATCTGCATGAAAGTATGTATTGACAGTTGTTTGTTTCACCTTATTTGATTTCAAATATGTATTTTAGGGTGTTTTGGGTTTGGGCGCCTGTTGGGCTCGGTTTCTGAAGCCCATGCAATCCCAACGTTGTCCCCTAACAATATATTGGGCCAATTATTGGCCCAGCACTATGTCCACATTATCACAAGCCTGCTTATATTCCGTTGTCCATCATCCGAAGCTTTAAATCCAAGCTATTTGTGAACCAAAACGCCTTTAGGCACACGTGAGTATAGCTTTTTTAGATTAATTTGAGGCGCGCCGTGCCAAATAAAATTTTTAATTGCATGGCCCTCATCGAATTATTTCTAAAATCCTTATAACTCGAGGCGTGCCATTTAGCGAATTTTCATGACCCTCGCAAAGTTGCAAACGCGTAGTTGCTTTAAGCGCGTTATTTTAATAATTTACCTTCCTAAACTCGGGTGCGCATTTATGTGGGTGCATTTATGTGACGCGGTTCGAGATGTATTTTAAATAACGTTGCAATTTTTCTTAAAAAAAATAATGAAATAAAGTGGTTGAAGTTTAAAAAATGCACATAGGTTCTAACATGTACTAAAATCAGATAATAGGCCAAATATGATAGTTTAAGAGATCGTGCTAGAACCACGGAATCCGGGGGTGCCTAACACCTTCCCTCGGGTGAACAGAATTCCTTATTCAGAATTTCTGGTTCGCAAACTATAAAAGGAAAGTCGAAATCTTCCTCGATTTGGAATTTAAAATAAACCGGTGACTTGGGACACCAGAAAACAAACCTATCCCAAGTGGCGACTCTGAATAAATAAATAAATAATCCCATTTCGAATAATGTCACTTAAAGTGGAAAAAATCCCTTATATACTATCCTTGGGCGGTGTGTAAAAAAGGAGGTGTGAGAGCTCTGGCGACTCCGCTGGGGATCCAAACCCAGAACTTCGGTTCAGGGTTCAAGAATTCGAGCTTAGAATGGCTGTTATAGTTGGCTTTATTTATTATCTGATTTTTGTACATGTTGGGCCTAATGTGCTAAATGATGCTTTTACCGCTTTGATATTATCTGAGCTGTATATATAAACTGCTACGAAACCCCTCTCTTCTCTCTCCTGAGGAGTGCACGCTGGTCGTGACTTCTTTCTGTTAGTGTCATATCCCAAATAGAACGAGGTTCGGACAAGTTGCAAAGCCGGATGATCTTTTGGTTACTGGTTCGTAGCCCCCCTCGGCTCGAGTTGTCCGCTCGGGTAAGCCAGGTCTAGAACAAATAAACCCAGGTTTTAAACCTAGTATAACAAGACCTCATGCCGGATCCCTAGTAGGAACGCTTATCTGCATCATGTGCATTTGGCTTTGGAGACTCAACATAGGGGTTGGGTCTGTCTAGAACAGGTGTACCCGAAATGAAAAGACCATCCTGATGTGTCCTACTTGCTACTTGTGCATTCATTTGCTTCGAATTTGCATGTTGACCGGCTTATCGAATAATAGGGGAAAAGTTGAGAAGAGGAAAGTCAATGTGAGGGCAGAGAGAGTTAATCGCCTGTTTTTGAAAAACCAATGCCCAAATATACTGTAACTCTGCCGAAATTTTGAAGAAAAAAAATTGTTTTTTTAGTTGGTTTTTGTTTTGTCAAAATTGCCCGAACTACGCCAGTTTGATTCTCACCGGATGTTGGATACGTAGGCAACCCCCATCAGGTCCAACTTCCTTTTTGCAAAATAGCCCAAAAAGAACAAAAATTTATTTTTGTAAATAAGTAAGGTGATTCCATTCTTGTCAAAAATAGCCGAATGTCCCCAAAGGGCGTCGGAGGGCTGTTTTTGCAAGAATAGCCGCCTTTGGTCATTTGTCAAGGTTTTGACCGGTTAGCGAACACAGCCTTAAAATCTTCTTCCTCGAAGTGCTGAAAGGCCGTATTGGCAAAGCTGGATATTTTTATGAAAATTTTCAAAAAAAAATAGTGATAGCTTTTTGAGTCGAAGTGTGTCTTGAGTCAAGAATAAGTTATTAAATCACCTTAATAAATGTGCAGGATGAGCACAAATGAAATTGAACCCTTCACAGTCCTTAAAGAGATCCCCTTACAGCTCCACATGTGGTGGAATGATCTAGGAAAAGGCAGTAGGGAAACTGTGGTAAAGGTTCTGGGAGGCCTCGTCGGACTGTTGAACATCAAGCCAAGGTTGGACGTAATCGAAGCTTTAATACCTCTTTGGGACCCAACTCGCAATGTGTTCCGTTTCTCTGACTTTGAGATCACGCCCACACTGGAGGAAGTTGCGGGTTATGCGGGCCTTAATGGAAACCTTAAAAATCGATATCCAGTGTCACCAAGACCGGTATCTCCCCACAGATTTCTGGATCTACTGAGTATTAGTCGGGATATTCAGGATGGAAATTTTTCTGAAGGGTATTGCACTCTCCAGTTCTTGTATCAACGCTATGGTGACCCCCGAGGTTTTGAAGAGCCGAACACTAGTCTGGCCCATGCTGGAAATAAAGACAATTGGGAGGCAAGGCGGGGTTTGGCTTTCATAGTAGCGTTCTTGGGTGTTGTAGTCTGTCCGCAAAAAGATGGTAATATAGAGGTGGGTCTCGTCGGAATGATCGATGTTGCAATCAAGAAAGCCAACAGCACTGTCGTCCCCCTGATCGTATCTGAAATATACCGAGCCTTGACTATCTGTCGGGAAGGGGGAAAGTTCTTCCAAGGCTGCAATCTGTTACTACAATTATGGATGCAGGAACATCTCTGCCACCGGGTTGGGTATATGAATTACGGTATGACCGGTTTGAGTTGCATTGAAGAATTTGAAAGCCGAGTAATAGGTATTGAAGTTCCCGAGGGTACTAAAGCTTGGCTTGCACATTTAAGCTCCCTGACTGCCGATAAAATTGAGTGGCCATTCGGATGGCTTCCTGTCACCGAAGCAGTATACATGTCAGCTGAAGTGTGTTATCTCCTCTTGATGGGCATCCGGAGCATCCAGCCGTATGCTCCCCACAGGGTTTTGCGCCAATTAGGAAGATTTCAAACCGTCCCCTACGACGAAGATTTTGGTAAACATGTCATTGAATTGAGCCCAAAAGCCGGATTTCTAGAAGAAAGAATTCGCCAGGTGTGGAATGAATGTAGATTTATTGAACCTAAGACTAGGGTGCGATATCTAGCTAGAGGTGAAGTGGACCCTAAGTACATTGTTCGGTTCGGTAAAAGATTTCAAATCCCTAAGAGACCTGGTAAGAGAGCCCACGTTCAACAATTTACTAACGACTCGCGAGGGCGGTGGGGCTGGTTGGCAAAAGAAGAAAGCCACAGGGCCAAAATAGGTGAGTTGGAAAGACAAATCAGAAAGAATATCCAAGCTGCCGCAGATGAAGGGGAAAAGAAAAAGCTAACTCAAGAAAATGAAGCCCTCAAAGCTCAAATCCGGAAGATGGAAATGGCTGCTAGAAACCCGGAAAGAAGCCGAGCGGATGAAAGGCTTAGAAGCAGTCTGAAAAAGAAAGCCCTTGAATGTCAAGATGACCTAGAAAAGTCTGAGGCCAGTCTAGCAAAAGCCCGGGCTCAATTAGTGGAAAATGCAAAAGGTCAGACACAGCTTGTGCAGCAAATGAAGAGAAAGTATGAGGGGACAATCACCAGCCTGAGAAGAAAGGTAATTACTCTTGAGAACGAGGCAGCCAAGCAGGTTAAAGATTTCAAAGTTGATAGGGAACACTGTTATGACTTGATAGCCCAGATGGAGGAAGGAATAAACAGTTGCAAAATCAACACCTTCACGACTCTCAAGTGTTAGAAGCCCGTAATTAGCAGATAGGGCGATTGCTTCAGAAAAAAGGCAGAATCTGAGAGAGGATCAGAGCCATCGCAGACTACATTACCGTGAAATGCCAAGTGCGAGGACATGACTCGTACCACTTTCTTCGCTGCAGTGATGACTTTCGTCCGCCAGATAATGAGTGATTTAGAGGGGCTGCAAGAGGATCTCGCATATAGGCCTGCAGCGAGACCGAATGATGTCCCGCGGGCCCCAGGAGCATTAATGTATTCTTGATTTTCACTTGAGTCTGTTAGTTTATTTCGATTCTGTATTTTTCTTTCTGTCAGAGCCTGTTAGTCGGTTCTTGTGTCTGTATTGTCATCTTGCTGTTGAAGTCTGTTGGTTTCCTTTTCGAGCCTGTTAGTTTTTGAGTCGTTGTAATCAAAGCATTTGTTTTTTATGAAAATTAAAAATCCCAAAAAAATATTTTATTATTTATTTTTACACTTATCCTCCAGAACTACGCTCGGTCTGATTCATTCAGGGTCATGATACGTAGGCATTCTCCATAGGATTCGACCATAACCTAAAAAAAAGAGTGACAAAAACCAAAAAAAAAAGAGAAAAACAAAACACAAAATTGAGAGAGTGAAAAAATAAAAGAGCGGCAAAAAACGAGATGGGAAAAATCGAGAGTGATCAAAGAGAGGCAGAAATGAAGAAAAGAGGTACAAAGTGAAAATGGCTAGTTAAGGCCGGGATGAGACATGCAAGCGTTCAAACACACGGTAGAAGCGTTTAACTGTTAGGTGCATTGCATCCCAACGTGCGATTTCCTATATGCTAAATGTTTCAAAACTAACAAGGTTGTTGAATTTGCAAAATAAGCCAGGTTTTGGTGGTTGGTTTTGTTGGTAGTCTAGCCTCCCCTCCTTCACAACATCCAAAGACACAGATGGCCTCTGTAAGCAATATGCCAATCATCGGTCCTGAGGATAGCCCAGCATCGGCTATTCTGCAGCTAGAATCAGCAGCTGCTGAAGAGAATAAAATTTTGCATCTCCGCATATTGAAATGTGGAACGCCTGGTCTAATGGTAGGGAACCGCCAAGTGCAATCCCTGGGTTCCCTGAATTGATCCCCAGGTCAGGCGAGGCTACCAATGCCCCTGTGCCCAACCCGCTCATCCCATGCGGGCACCCTCCTATGCCCTCCAATGATCCTGGCATGCCTTCTTTGGTTCGCCCCCAGGCACCGGCTTCAAGGGCACCGCCTCCAATGTTCATCTTTAAGGGTCCACAGCTTCAACCAGAAATAACATATGTGACCCCGTACTCTTTCACTCAACCTCCGCGATATGATCTCTCGATGGAGCAAGAAAAGGTTGTTAAAAATGCCGAGCAAGAAGAAATTGCTCGGAAGATGAAGAACCTGGAACAAAGCTTGAAAAACATTCAAGGTCTGAGTGGCCAAAAGAGTGTCTCATACTCGGACCTCAGTATGTTTCCCCATGTCCACTTGCCAATTGGCTTCAAGATGCCAAAATTTGAAAAGTACAACGGGCACGGAGACCCGGTCGCTAATCTGAAATGATATTGTAACCAGTTAAGAGGTGCTGGTGGAAAAGAGGAGTTGCTAATGGCCTATTTTGGGGAAAGCCTCACCGGAATCGCTTCTGAGTGGTATACAGATCAAGAAATTACTCATTGGCACGTGTGGGATGACATGGCTCAAGATTTTGTCCGCCAATTCCAGTATAATGTGGACATCGCTCCCGACAGAAACTCTTTGTCCAATTTGAAAAAGAAAACCGCGGAAAGCTTCCGTGAGTATGCTGTCAAATGGCGTGAGCAAGCTGTGAGGGTAAAGCCTCCGATGGACGAAGTTTAAATGGTCACAGTTGATGAGGTCCAAATCCACTACTAAAAAGTAATAGACACGGTCGCATGCAATATAATTTACCCAATGAGTCGGGGTCGAATCCCACAGGGAACAATGTTTAGGCGATTAGGAATATAAGAAACTTATCGCTTATCGCGCAGTGCCAAACAATAAGAACTTGGTTTTGAAAATATTTTATATCTAAATGCGGAAATGTAAACTAACCTAGAAAGCAAGTAAAATGATCAATGGCTACAAGTAAGGTTGCATCGGGAATTACACTCAAGTAACGATCCAATGTATTTCATGATTTTACAAATATGAGCGAGTTTATGTTAATTAGCCACGGGTAATAATTCTTAATTAGCTTCTTTCGAAGACTAAAAAGACTTCCTAATTGAATTATCCCTANGTCTGAGAAAGAAAGCCCTTGAATGTCAAGATGACCTAGAAAAGTCTGAGGCCAGTCTAGCAAAAGCCCGGGCTCAATTAGCAGAAAATGCAAAAGGTCAGACACAGCTTGTGCAACAAATGAAGAGAAAGTATGAAGGGACAATCACCAGCTTGAGAATAAAGGTAATTACTCTTGAGAATGAGGCAGCCAAGCAGGTTAAAGATTTCAAAGTTGATAGGGAACACTGTTATGACTTGATGACCCAGATGGAGGAAGGAATACAACAATTGCAAAATCAACACCTTCACGACTCTCAAGTGTTAGAAGCCTGGAATCAGCAGATAGGGCGATTGTTTCAGGAAAAGGGAAGAATCCGAGAGAGGATCAGAGCCATTGCTGACTACATTACCATGAAATGCCAAGCGTGCGAGGACATGACTCGTACCACTTTCTTCGATGCTGTGATGACTTTCGTCCGCCAGATAATGAGTGATTTAGAGCGGCTGCAAGGGGATCTCGCATATAGGCCTGCGACGAGACCGAATGATGTCCCGCGGGCCCCAGGAGCATTAATGTATTCTTGATTTTCACTTGAGTCTGTTAGTTTATTTTCGATTCTATATTTTCTTTCTGTCAGAGTCTGTTAGTCGGTTCTTAAGTCTGTATTGTCATCTTGATGTTGAAGTCTGTTGGTTTCCTTTTCGAGTCTGTTAGTTTTTGAGTCGTTGTAATCAAAGCATTTGTTTTTTTTATGAAAATTAAAAATCCCAAAAAATATTTTATTATTTATTTTTACACTTATCCCCCAGAACTACGCTCGGTCTGATTCATGCGGGGTCATGATACGTAGGCAATCTCCATAGGATTCGACCATAACCAAAAGAAAAGGAAAAAAAGAGTGATAAAAAGAGGATAAGAAAAAAAAAGAGGAAAAACAAGAGAGAAGAAAAAAGGAAAAGGAGAGAAAATAAGAAATCGAGAGAAGGAAACAATGGCAAAACAAGAGGGAGAAATGAGAGGATAAAAACAAAGAGAGGGCAAAGGCAAGAATGAAAAGAAGAAAAGAAAAAGAAAAAGAAGTTGCAAAATGGGAAGAATAAGTAATGCCGGGATGAAGCATGCAACCATCGCAAAACATGTAGAAACACATTTAACTGTATAGGTGCATCACACCCCCAACTTGCGATTACCTATCTGTTATTTGTTTCAAACTAACCGTCTGCTGCTGTTACTCTTGGCCCAGGTTTTTATAGAACGGTGGTTGGTCTTTGTGGTAATCTGGCTTCGCACCAATACTTTACGAGATCAAAGGGGAGTGTCGAAATGTCTTCAGAAATGACTCTGCCAACAATTCCCATCATGGATGATAGTCCAATCTCAGGCATCCCGACCTCAGAATCGGCAGCTGCCGAAGAAAACAGAATCCTGTGTCTCTGGGTTATGGAAATGTGGGACGCTTGGGCAAATGGAAGAGAGCCACCAAGCGCAATCCCGGGATTCCCCGAGCTCTTTCCTAGAGCAAGCGGTACCTCCACTGTCCCTATCAGTCACCCAAATACACCACTAGGAGACCCAACTATCTCAGCTCATTTCGTGGGAATACCTTCTGAGGTTCGCCCCCAGGTGTTAATGTCCGGTGCAGCTTCAAATATCTTCACCGCTCCACCTTGCTCGGCCACGGCACAGCCTACACTGCCCAGGCCTAGTTTTGACCCATCAGCTTTCACCTTCCAAACACCCACCTTCCCAATGGAACCTCCTCAGTTTCCCACTTATACTTACTCCTAACCACCTCGGTATGAGTTCACGGCAGGGCAAGAAAAGACCACCAAAACTCCTGAGTAAGAAGAGATTGCGAGAAAGATGAGGAGTATGGAATAGAGTCTTAAAAGCATACAAGGCTTGAGTGGACAGAAAAGTGTATCTTATGCCGATTTATGTATGTTCCCTCATGTGCATCTACCAGTGGGATTTAAAACCCCAAAATTTGAGAAGTATGATGGTCACGGTGATCCTATTGCTCATCTCAAGAGATATCGCAACCAGCTGCGAGGAGCCGGTGGAAAGGAAGAACTCCTCATGGTCTATTTCGGAGAAAGTTTGGTTGGCATCACGTCTGAATGGTACATGGACCAAGATATATCCCGCTAGCACATCTGGGATGATCTTGCTAGAGATTTCGTCAGGCAGTTCCAGTACAACATTGATATTGCTCCAGACAGGAACTCATTGACAAACTTGAAGAAGAAATCCTTGGAAAGCTTCCGAGAGTACGCAGTTAAATGGCGTGAGCAGGCCTCCAGGGTAAAGCCTCCGATGGATGAGGTTGAAATGGTCACAATTTTCCTCCAAGCCCAAGAAGCTGACTACTTCCAAAATATGATGTCTGCAATGGGTAAATCGTTCGCTGAAGCCATCAAGATTGGCGAAATGGTTGAAAATGGGTTGAACACGGGTCGAATTCTAAGCCAGTCTGCTATCAGAGCTACCTCCCAAGCCATTCAGGGTGGGTCTGGAGGAGTAGCGAAGGGCAAGAAAAAGGAAGAAACATCCATGGCAGCGTCGGGTGCAAGAAAACACCGTACCCCGAGATCCCTTCTCTTATAAAGAACCCCACAGCACTATTACCCCCACCAGGACCTGGCCTATGCTCCTCAGCCATACACAGTCATGAATGCTCAACCTTATGTCCGGCCACAACAACAAGCCAACCGAAACCAAGCTCCATTTCCTAGAAACCATCCTCCTTACCAAAACCACTACAATCCCCGACCTCCACAAACCAACTTCCGTACCCGGGAGCCGCCAAGGAAATCAAACTTCACACCAATTGGCGAGTCCTATTATAGCCTGTTCCCAAAATTGGTCCAAATGGGCTTGTTGCAACCCGTCCTCCGAATAGGCAAAACCCAGAATCACCCTCTTACCAACGTGGCACCCGGTGCGCTTATCACTCAGGGGCTGAAGGGCATGATATAGAAAATTGCTATACTTTGAAGAGGGCTGTGGAAGACTTGATAGAACCAAGGAAATAGTG
This sequence comes from Nicotiana attenuata, assembly GCF_001879085.1. NCBI lineage: Eukaryota > Viridiplantae > Streptophyta > Magnoliopsida > Solanales > Solanaceae > Nicotiana > Nicotiana attenuata. The sequence continues at coordinate 9,329 of NW_017681228.1, forward strand.
CTAAGGGATGAAGATATTCCCAACGTGACCAACAACCCACTGTCGGCCCACAACAACGGACCGGTAATCGGAATGATTTGTGAGGACAAGGAATTTGACCCAGCGTTGAAGGTCATCATTGCCATCGCTGACGTGGAAAAGAAACCAAAAGCTGATCTGAAGCAAGACAAAGGGGAGAAAAAGAACAAAACCACCCCTCCAAAGTCGGAGAAGAAAATTGAAGTTGAAACTGGGGCAACGGCTCCCAAAGATATTGTTCTCTATGTCCCTCGAGGCCGCAAAGAAAAGTAGATGACATTGAGTCCTCCCAGGAGGTTTGAGCTGAATAAGACAACCCAAATATATGTGCCTAAGGGTGCTTATGTGATGCGGGGGACAATTAATCCACCAAGGCTGAGTGAGCCCGTGGTTATTGGCCGCGTGCCACAAAAGCCCATGACAGATCCTGCCGCTGTACCCTGGAATTATAGCAAGTCAGTGGTGGCGTACAAAGGCAAAGAAATCTCAAGAGGAGTTCAAGAAAATAACCCGGCTGAAAAGTATTTCAATTTGGAAGAGGTGAACAATGCCACTAGAAAGCGCTTCCCATCTAAGAAGCCCGTGAGTGCCGAAGAAGCGGAAGCCTTCTTTCAAAAGATGAAAATGTCGGATTATGAGGTGATCGACCAGCTTCGAAAATCTCCCGCACAAGTCTCCTTGTTATCTCTGTTGATGAACTCCACTGAACATCAAATGGTATTGATCAAGACCCTTAACGAGAGTCCGGAACCAAAATGTGGTTCCTTTTGACTCAAACTACACAAATAGGTGTTAAAAAAAATAAGTGATATTTCTATATATAATGCCACAATTACTGGCGCTATATATTAACGGTAACTGCACCATTAATATATAGCGCCAGGTATTGTGGCGTTATACATAAAAAGCTGACACGGCGCAGGTATAACGCCATAATACCTGGCGCTATACCCCTTATTTAAAATTGAACTGTCTTCTTCTTCATCGTGCCCACTGGTTTCATCCTCCATTATTTTACTCCCCTTTCTTCTTGGTCCCCCCATACCCTCTGCCCACCTTTATTAAAAAAAAATCTGGGTCCCCCCGGCACATAAAACTAGACGAACGTAGGTCCCACTTACGAGTAAAGCTTCGTGTTATTGTTGATTCACACTTTCGAAGTCAAAATTTCGATCTATTTGCTTTCTGAAAATCTAAATCGAGGTATTTCTATTTATTTTAAGTTGAAACTTTTATAATAATGCATATTACTTGATTTGTATGTGTTCTATTTCGGTTTGTGTTTTTTTTCAAAACTAGCATGTTAAATTTATCCGGATTTAATTTTAGTGTTTCATAAAAAAATATAAATTTGTCAAATAAATTTGTTTGTTAATATCCTCATTTATATATGTGTTTTCATGCCGTTTTGTGTTTTATTTGCAATTAAATTTATTTATATTTAGTTTTGATTATTTTTTAGCGTAGTAAAATCTAGACCGTTTTAGCGCAGTAAAACGTAGACCCTTTTAGCGTAGTAAAATTTAGAGCCTTGTAGCGTAGCAACGTGTAGTATTTTAGCTTAGAATTCCTTTTGTTTAAGTATCTTATACTGGTAGTTGAAATGCAAAGTTTGTACAATTAAGTTAAAAATTGTATCAACACACATAATTAGTAATTTGTACAATTAAGTTATTAAAAAATATGATATAAATTATAAAAAAACTCATAATTATTAATGATAGTTTGGTGCCACAGGCCCAAAATATCGAGCCCGAAACCCATAGGTATATATATATATAATTTATACAATTAAGTTATTAAAAAAAATTTAAATTATAAAAAAAACACATAATTATTAATGATAGTTTGGTGCCACTGGGCCTCAAAATATTGAGCCCGGAACCCATAGGTATATATATATATATATATATATATATATATATATATATATATATATATATATATACATATAAAATTTATACAATTAAGTTATTAAAAAATATAAATTAAATTATAAAAAAACACATAATTATTAATGATAGTTTGGTGCCACAGGGCCTCAAAATATCGAGCCCGAAACCCATAGGTATATATATATATATAATTTATAAAATTAAGTTATTAAAAAATATGAATTTAAATTATAAAAAAATACATAATTATTAATGATAGTTTGGTGCCACTGGGCCTCAAAATATTGAGCCCGGAACCCATATATATATATATATATATATATATATGTATATATATACAATTAAGTTATTAAAAAATATGAATTTAAATTATAAAAAAAAACACATAATTATTAATGATAGTTTGGTGCCACTGGGCCTC
>NW_017681229.1:0-673 GCF_001879085.1 Nicotiana attenuata
TGCGGCCGCGGTCTTTTTTGTGCGGCCCGTGCTGACCCCGCAGGGGTAATTTTGTCCAGTTTTTCCAGCCTAGTATAAATAGGACATTTTACCATTTTTAGGTTATATGTTATCTCTAGAATACAGCTGCGCTCGTGAGACTCGGTTTTGTAGCCATTTTTGGCACTTTAGCTTTAATTTTACCATAGATTCTTGTGATTTCTTTTTAGTAATTAATTAATATGCTTAGTCCTTCATCTATTTCTTCATTTTCTCTTTCAAGCATGAGTAGCTAAACCCATTAGCTAGGGTTGTGGCTCAACCCTAGTGTGGGTAATTGATGGGTGTTGTCATCTAGGGTTAGATTGATTATGGGTGTTTGTTATTTGGGTTGATTTTATGTTTTTATTTAAGAATTGGTGGTTGCAAACACTGATTCAAGCTTTGTGGGTTTGACTCTTCTTGAGAAAGAGAGTTTATAACCCCAAAATTGACCCAACAAGGAATTGGGATGGACTCATGAGAAATGATAGTCCCAATTAACGGGTTAAATCTCGAGAGAGTAATCACCCTACTTGAACCCTAGTTGCTTGATCTTATTGGCCTACCCAATTGGTCTCGAGAGAGTCAATTGGGCAAAATCACTCTCTCTACCGAGAGGTGTGAGAGTGGGTACAATTGTGCAACGGTTATA
>NW_017681229.1:5130-5872 GCF_001879085.1 Nicotiana attenuata
TTTTTGAGTGCGACCGGTTAAAATTTGGTGAGTCGGGGTCCGTGGCTAGGGTCCATGCAAAAGGCGTGGGCTGTAACGCACGAAAATCTGAGAATCGAGAGGAATTCTTGTTTATGGCCCTAAAATGCCAAAAAGCGAGTAACGCCGCGCCTAACTCCCTCCGCGGCCGCGGTACACTTCCACGCGGTTCGCGGTCCACAAGTTCAGAGAAGCACAAATGTGAAGTCCAAGAGCCAGTGCGGCCGTGGTCTTTTTTGTGCGACCCGCATTGACCCCGCAGGGGTAGTTATGTCCAGTTTTTCCTGCCTAGTATAAATAGAACATTTTACCATTTTTAGGTAAGTTTTTGGTATTCCAGAGATAGCTGCGCTCGTGAGACTCGGTTTTGTAGCCATTTTTGGCACTTTAGCTTTAATTTTACGATAGATTCTTGTGATTTCTTCTTAGTAATTAATTAATATTCTTAGTCCATCTATTTCTTCATTTTCTCTTTCAAGCATAAGTAGCTAAACCCATTAGCTAGGGTTGTGGCTCAATCCTAGTGTGGGTAATTGATGGGTGTTGCCATCTAGGGTTAGATTGATTATGGGTGTTTGTTATTTGGGTTGATTTTATGTTTTTATTTAAGAATTGGTGGTTGCAAACACTGATTCAAGCTTTGTGGGTTTGACTCTTCTTGAGAAAGAGAGTTTATAACCCCAAAATTGACCCAACAAGGAATTGGGATGGACTCATGAGAAAT
>NW_017681229.1:9696-11661 GCF_001879085.1 Nicotiana attenuata
TGTACCTCAAGCTCACCAATACCATTACAACACAAGGCTGAGACCCCGTCTCACATCATAGAAATAGAGTACCTGAATCTACCCCGAAAGGTCATACCCCCGTGTGGCCTTGCCACAATGCGCGATCTTATCCAAACACTGTTACTCATGAAGCACCTCAAGTCACAATGAAAATCGACAGCCACGCACAATTTAATGTCTGAAACCAAGGCAATTCATTACATCCACGGTGAAACAAATAACATGCGACACGCAACCCGATAGGCCATAACCAATACTCCATTTACCGAGCAACACTCAACTACTCTTCCCGCTCGACCTTCTCTGTGAATCCTCAATAGAATCGCACCACATGTGCCCATACCCAACAAATCTTAACGTCTCACAGCACAGAAAAGCAACTCATAGATCTCCTTAGATCACTAACAAGCTTAATAACGATCGAGTCAACCTATCCCTCAACAATGCAACTCGGGGCCAACCAAGCTAACTCAAGCTAAATGCGTAGCCACATCGGCCTGCCAACGTTCTCTATACCAAGAAGCCTGAAGATGCTCCTTCCACTACTATAACTCATGCCGGAGCCGTACGATATGGTGCCCGGCACCAAATTAATACCGAAATCCACAATCTCGCCCGGTGACATGCCTGGCCACAAGAAACACATCCGAAAAAGTCCCTCAACACCGGAACTGAATCAAGGGTAGAAACCTCTGCACTGACATCCATCACGAAGGCCCCATTAAGAAAAGGCAATCCTTCCCAGTCGTCCGCTGCGTCTTTGAAATATATCCACTCTGCAAGAACATAATCCAATGCACCTCGCCACTCAACCCGTGGCATTTCCGACATAGCCCGTAGCACAATAGTCTAGAATAACCCCACACTAAGACAACCAGTCTGAATTTTCAACATCACATCCAAAATCTAACATATCAGCAAATAAAGATCCACTCTAGCCTCCAAATCCTAATTGCCACTAAGCGGTGCCGAATACACACGATCCACAACCACGACATAGACTGTACATGAGAACTCCCAGTCTCCAACTCCATATAGCACACGATCCACTGTACCTGATCCCACATTCCGCCGTATGAATACATATCACACATCAAGTACCCATTCATTCCACGAAAGATATTCTAAAGTTTCCCTGTGCCATCAACAAGCTCAAATATCAACAGTCGATCCAACAAGAAAAATGCCGCAATACCATCAAAGTATTATCAGTTTACATCACCTTCCCCTTTTACTAAACATATACCCCCGTCAAATCACCAGAATAGCAATACCATTTTCCTTAATCATCTGAAGATCGATTCTTAAATCACTTGCAGCTGCCCGTGCTGCTTGAGAATTTAATGATCTTCCATCCTGAACTGAACTGAAGCCTTACACACACAAATCCCAATCCTCCAAAACATATCGCATATACCATACCACACCAGGATAACATGAGAACTCCATCTCCCTTTTCCTAACCACAAACATCTACGTACCCAACTAGTCGAGAACTCTCCATTGATCCCATCTAGAAGAAAATCACTACACATCCCATGCTTCGCATGCCCATAGACAATATATACGTCTCCAAACCACGATAAAACTCATCAAAAACTCTCTCCCCAATTCCATTGCACAAGCTAAACTGCCAGAACTGAATCCTTCTACCTGAACCAAGCTAAGCAAGCTGTCAAGACTCAAGAGCTTCGCTGCACAATACCTGCAAGGGCTCATTATCTCGAACACATACGAAGAATTAATCATATCCTTACCATACCGATTCAGTCCACTATTAAGCTATTCTATCCATCTAATTTCCCTTCTGATTCATCATCAACTTGATATTCCCTCTTGCTGTAGCACCACAATGCCTCAACCCAGGCTCACTACACGAGACTCAAGCAAAAGACCACACTGTCTAAGACCCATAAGCCACTGAATACTTTCTCCAATGTTCCC
>NW_017681230.1:0-2484 GCF_001879085.1 Nicotiana attenuata
GACTTCCTACGTAGTTCAAATAATAAAAAAATTATAACTAAAATTTTAGTTAATTGCAAAATCTTAAAATTTTAAGAAAAATAATTCAATAAAGTTTTGTCCAATATTAGAACTATTAAAAGCTCCTAAAAATTGAGAAAAGGGTCCAATAAGAGCACGAAAAAATTGTAGAAAAAATAACTTGACAAAAGGTTAAAGCATACAGTCTAATACAAAAAGATTCAACCAAGCTTTACAATCAAGAACATCAAAATAAGATGTATTGGTTAAATACGTGCATGTAAAATTCAACTACTAATACAAATACATGAATTCAAAATTCAACTGCTAATAAAAAAATTGCTCAAAGAAAGAGAACCTAAAACCCTTAATTTTGTAACTTTTGCTCGAACAAGGCAAAATTATGATGATGAAAAGGTGAAATTGTAACTCCTTTTATAGAATTACATGTGTATATAAAATTGTGTAAAAATTTTATTAGAAAAAAGACCCTAGTAAGTTCTCAAAGAGCTCGTCTTCATCTAATATAGTTATAAAAATTTCAGTGTCAAATTTATATCAAAACTTTCCTAGTGTGTGCATGAATTAGTCAAAATTTAAGAACTTTTCAAGTGTGAAACTTTAATACTCCTAAATTTAAATATAATTGAAAGTATCAAAAATTTTCTAGTATGTGAATTAGTTAATATTATATTAACTAAAGGAAAAATGAAACCTTCCTATTGTGTGTAAATTAGACAAATTTTTATTAACTAAAAAAGATCTTCCTAAATTAGAAAGAAAAATTTAATAATATTTTTAAATATGGAGTTGGACGAAAACTTCCTATTGTGTAGAGAACGAAAATGTTTCCTCGTATGTGTGTCAATATTATTATAAGTATTAAAAGAGTAATTAAATAACAATTTCTATATAGTAGGGGATTAATTATATGACTGTTTTTAAATATTAGGGAAATAATCAAATGACTATTTTGTTTAATGTGAACTCTATTTTAAAAGGGGTAAAACAGACGAACAACATTTCGCTAAGGGCCTTCGTACTTTTAATATAGTTAGATTATAATTTATATATATGAGTATTGGGTCGGTTTGGGTCATCCCTATTTTAATCTGATTATTATTTATTAGACTAAAAATAAGAAAATATTACTGAAAAATTATATTTTTCGATCACTATGTTTTTTGTGTGAGTTAGTAAAAGTTTTATGATTTTTATGTGAGAAAACATTGTTATATGAATTTGGGTGAAAAAAAGTCATAATTATATGATTTTTATGTAAGAAAATAAAGTTATATAACTTTGATGAAAAAAGTCATAATTATATGACCATTTATGAAATTTACCCATCAATCCGGTACATCAAAACTCCCTTCTCCGGCATGCCCAAGTTTGGACATCTGGAAGTTGTTACTAAGCATTTGGGTAATTAAATCAAGAATTGGAATTGTTCTGACCAATACCACATGAAAAAATCTGGACTTTGAGTCCGACTCAATTCTAAAAATTATCTAATGAGATTACAAGAGACAACAATTCATCCACTCAACCGTGGTCCGTGGGTCACTTAACAATTATTGACCAATCAGGTTGGTGCTTTGTACAGGTTGGTTTATTTGTGTTTTTTCTGTTCATCGGTCACGGCGAGTCTCCAACTGACCAAAAGAGACAACTGCAAAAGTAGTACATAAGGTCAGGTGACAACCAAGTCACGTACGATATGGCTTACTGGTGTTGGATAAAGAAGGATATAGGTCTCATTGAGCGTAAAAACAAAAAGATACTAACATTCACATGATTTGCAGACTACATCCACGACTTGTCAGATCCTATCTAACTATACTCTTTCTTCTTCCCAGACCAATCGTTTTTATTTCATATATTAATCTGTTTTTCACACTTTTCATGATTTTATCACACACTGCTGTTTAACCAAAAAATAGAATTTCGGTTTAAACTAGAAATTAAGAGAAAAAATCAGGTTACTGATAATCAGGAGACGAAAAGAATAAGGAATTTTTGAGAATAATAAAGCAGTAAATAAGTTTGTATTTCAATGTAATCTCAATGATATTTCGTGTCCTTACAAATGCTGAGATCTCCTCCTTTTATAGTTGATTTTTCTAGGAAAAGGTATAATGTCTCAGTCTTAAAGAGGCAATTATGAGCATTAAATGACATTAAATGAAACGTTATACAATCATTCCTATTCAATGTTGATTTGTTAACGTATTTGACATTTATTACTGAATTTAGACTCCTTTATGCTATCAGATTCATATCTTCAATTCCTTCTGACCTCCTGGCTTTAATTAAGTTAAATAGATACGAGACTCGTATCATTTGAATAGCATCTCGTGCCTATTTAACTCTCTTCTCTTCGTATCTGATATCGCCCGTGCCCCTCAATTGATCATCATGTTTTGACCATTTGACCAGTCCACGTGTCATGTCACGTCACCTTCAATATAAATTCAGTTTTTT
>NW_017681230.1:2504-8996 GCF_001879085.1 Nicotiana attenuata
CGCGTGTATTACACATAAAAGAGGACGCGTAGTAAAACTAAAAAATTCAACCTTCGAAATTTAAGTTTTTTATTTTAATTTCCCGTTTTTTTTTTAAACTATTTACCTTTTCAAAATTAAAGAAAAAAAAATATAACCCATGTCTTCTTACCCGCACCACAATCCCTAGCGTTTCCTACTCCTCCCTCCTACCCCCCCCCCCCCCCCTCCCTCCCTCCTAGTTTAACCAAAAAAATAGAATTTCGGTTAAAACTATAAAGTAAGAGAAAAAATCGGGTTACTGATAATCAGGAGATGAAAAGAATAAGGAATTTTTTAGAATAATAAAGCAGTAAATAAGTTTGTATTTCAATATAATCTCAATGATATTTTTTTCTTTTTTACAAATGCTGAGATCTCCTCCTTTTATAGTTGATTTTTCTAGGAAAAGGTATAATGTCTCAGTCTCATTAGTTCTGCGATTTTGCAGCCTTTTTCTAAGGCTTTTTTAACTCCACTATTCACGAAGTGATAGTTGCCTTTATTATAGGCTTTCCATCATTACACTTCTTAATTATCGACGGTTGAGTTTATATATAAACTTGCCCCCTCTTTCCTTTGTCTTCTTCTTCATAAGCTTTTTACCAAATTTCTTGCTATTTACTCTTGTTCACTTCTTCTTCAGTTCATACCTTCTGTTTATATCTTCTCATCATGTCGTCTTCGGATCCTAACCCTAAAAGAGTCCCAATTCTTGATAGTTTCCCCAATGCTCCTGCTAGATATAGAAGAGGTAGAGGAAGTGTGCTTCGTGGCACAGGGTCGGTTCGTGGTGGCACCTCTGGTTCCATCATTCCTTCTTCTAGTTCTGGCAACATCTCTAGAGGCTCTCTTTCTAACAAATCTTCTTCTAAGGGCAAAGAATCTTCTGAGTCTAACCAAGAGCCTCTGGTTGAAGAAATTGTGCCAACGAATTTATCTTTCGAACATGACAAAGAATCCCTTCGTGACCAAGTGATTGAATTAGAGAGAGCTGATAAATATCCCTCTTTAATTACTGAACCTTTGATCTTATAGGATTGGCTTTTCTTTCGTTTACACTTATCCCTTTACTTTGGGATTTATTCCTGCTATTGACCCTGTCATTCTTGATTTCTGTCGTTTTTTCAAAATTTGTCTGGCTCAAGTTGGTCCCCTCGTATGGAGAGCAGTAGCTTGTTTGAGGTATATGTCAACCAAAGGTGATGTTGACTTTACTTTTCCTCATCTAATTCATCTTTATCACCCCAAGCTATTCCGCAATGGTGTTTTTATCTTAACTGCAAGAAGTAAGAGGGTTTTGGTTAACCCTGAAGATAATAACGACCGTCTGGTACACTCGGTTTGTCGTTGTTCCCACAATTGATTTGCTGGGTGAATCAAACGTTCCTTTTCCTGAGAAATGGAACTTTGCACGTAAGTATTTTCTTCCTTGCCGTATCTGCTTTCGTTATTTCAACTTCTCTTCTAATTTTATTATTATTCCTTTGCTTTTTTGTAGCAACCATGGGAGATGTGGAACCCGTTCCTAATTTTCGTGGTTGGGTAGATGCTGTCTTGAAAGCCGTGCCTATGGAGTCACGAACTTGGAGATCTATTTCCAACAAACACGGTTGGAAAGTGAAAACTCACGGTATACATCCCTTTTTGCTTCTCGTGTGTTAAATTCTTTTCCCCTCTTTTAACTTTTCATCCTTCTTATTGTCAGGATTTGCTATTCGAGGAATGTCGGCTGAAGTAGCTATCACCCTTCGAGCTTCTTCCAGTACTCCTCTTGCTTTGGAAAGAACGCAAGCCACGCTGTCAAAGAGAAAAGTGGTTGAAGAGGATTCTGACGTTGATGAAGATGAAGATACCTCTTTGACAGCTCGTCCTAGAACCAGGAGGCGCATTGTTTCTGAGGATGAAACTGAAATCTCTCCCGCTCGTATCTCTGAACCCGTTACTATTACCTCTGATGAAGAAACCATTCCAAGGGACTCCCCTGAATCCACTCATCGCCTCTTTATTGAGGGCTTCGAAAGTGGTGGATTAGGTCCGGTTTTAGATGAAGTCCCTCTCTCATCTTCCGTTTCTGTTCTTTCTGTTCCTCCTCCAACCTCAAGTGTTTTCTTACCAACTTTGTCAATTTCTGCTCCCTTACCTGCTTCGACTCCTTCGACTACTACTATTTTCACCTCTTCTACCGTTCCTCCTTCTATAGTTCCCCCTTCTTCTACTCATTATGTAGAAGAGGGTTCTAGTAGTAAAAGAATGGCTATGAGGAGTGTAACACTTGAGGTTCCTGCTAATAGCAGTCTTTTAAGGAAGTCTGGCGGAGCAGATGTTTGGCTTGAACCCTTAATTGGGGATATTGAGAAAAAGAAAATGGACAGTCACAGTTGCCTGACTCTGATGAACGACATAGTTCATTCCACTTTGAAGGTATGACCCTTCTTTCTTTACTTTTACCAGAATTTTTCCGAAATTCTAATTTTTCTTTCCTTATCGTTTTTGGGCCAACCTTATCGGTACAGAGTTGATAAACAGAATTTCCTTACTAGAGAAGGTGGCACGTGACTCTGAAAAGGCTGTTCTTGATTCAGAGAAGGAAGCTCGTGACTCTCAGTTGGAAGCAGCTAACTGGAAGAGCCAATTTGATAGTGCCCAAATAACAATAGAGGATTTACAAAAGAGTAAGAATAACCTGGAACAGCAGGTGAGGGCATTAACTTTAGAGCTTGCGATTGTAAAAGCTTCTTCGAGTCAAGCTGAGAAAGAAAGAGAGCGTCTCGAGTCTTCTTTTTCAGAACAGTTATCTAAATCAAGTGAAGAAATCAGAGAGCTGAAGGTATTGCTGAGCAAGAAAGAGGAGTACGCGGGAGAGCTAGTTCAAAACTTGTCTCAGGCTCAGGCTGACTTGCAAATTTTCTCTGATAAGGTTCGTGCCTTAGAGAATTCTCGTGCTTCCCTTGAAGCTACCCTTGATTCCCCTTTGGCTGAAAATCAAATGTTAAAAAATGATCTTGCCTCGTGGGAAAAGGATTATGAGCTTCTTGAGGAGAATTTTAACACAGAGGTGAGCTGGGCCTTTTTAAACTCCCGCCGTGATGCCTTAACTGAAGCCAGTCAAGAAAACTTTGATTTAGAATCAGAATTGGCTAAAGTTTTGAAAACCATTGCAATGACTCAACAACCCCTTGACTTTCCTTCACCAGTAGATGAAACTCCCGTGGCTGAGGAACCTTTAAATGAAGGAGCCGCTTCTGTTGAAGTTGAAAATGTTATAATTCCAGCTCCCGAGGGTGAAACTTCACTGATACAGTCCGTGGAAGCTGAAGTACCCGTGACTCTTGCTTCCCTCGGTGACTTTAACACTTCAAGCCCAAATGCTGCTACTTCCTCAGAAATTGCTATCGTGCCTACAGGTGCTTCTGAAAGTGAGATCGACATTGCCACTTCAGAAGTTCCAACCCCTTCAGTGACAAGTTGAATATTTTACTCCTTTGTTGCCCTTTTTTTATTTATTAATTGGTGGTTTTATCCCTTGACCTTTTTAAGGAATTTTTGGTTAAGTCCCCAGTTATCATAATGGGGCACTTTGTAAAAACATTTGACTAAGTTTTACTTAGTCTTTTTTAAGAAGTTTTCTTGGTACTTCAATATGTTCTATTCTTGCCTTTTTCTTATCTATTTAGGACTTATAGAATAGTTTAGCAATTTTATCCTTTGAAATTGCTTTATGATTCTTCTCATGAATTATTAACATGAGGTTTATAAAAGAGGGCCCTTTTATATATATATCGACACTTAATGAAGAAGACGTCTCAACTTCATAATGGTGTTATAATACGATGAAAGAAATAGGAATACACATGTTTTGTATGCTACAACTTTGACAAGTTTTTATTCATGAACTTGAACAAACTTTTGAGTATTACATGTATTAAAGTACATCTATAACTTTCTCGCAACTGTTTTTCTTGTAACAGATTTATATAAAAGAAGAACAATAAATACGAGGTTTTTCTTTATAACCCGTTTTAGTACATAGTCTTGACCCCATCTTCATGTATTAGGAAGGGTTTGAGAGGTGACTCTATTGTTCTCATGGTAAAGAATACTATGATGTATGCTTATGCTTGGATTCCATAACCTCTGCTCGACACTCATCTATTTTCCGCACGTATCTGTTCTGTGTCTATTATACAGTCCCCCAAGTGTTTGAGCGGTGAAGTATGAAGCCTCGAGCACTTGTTTTTCCTCTTAATTTGGTCCTTTTCCTGAAACAGAAAAATTTGCGGGACTCGGAGGTGCGATTAGAGATGAAGACTGCCTAACCCGTGTGTATTTCCATCAGATTAATTGTAACCCTGGGCTAGGAATTTAAGAATATTCCATTTTGCCGTACAGGTCGTGACTCATCATTTGGCACGAGTTAGGGTTTTTGCCTAGCATCTAAAATCGTTAGTAAAATTGTTAATAAAAAAAATGAATTTTAACATAGAGATACCTGACCATGGATACTTTTTTCAAAAGTAGTATCTTTTTAGATGGACAGCATTCCAATGTGAGGGTAACAGTTTGCCATCCATTGTCTCCAACTCGTATGCTCCTTTTCCTGCAATGTCACGAACTCTGTAGGGTCCTTCCCAAGTTGGACTCAGCTTTCCTGAATTAGCAGCCTTTGCAGATTGGAACACCTTTTTAAGCACGAAGTCCCCAATTTTAAAGAATCTGAGGCGTGCTTTCCTGTTATAATATCGTTCAATTACTTGCTTTTGTGCCGCCATTCTTATTAGCGCAGCTTCTCTTCTTCCTTCTAACAAATCAAGATTCACCCGCATCTCTTCATCATTTGATTCCTCCGTTGCTTGAACGTACCGTGTGCTTGGTTCTCCTATCTCTACTGGAATCAAAGCCTCCGCACCATAAACCATTGAAAATGGGGTTTCTCCCGTGCTTGTTTTTGTCGTTGTACGATAAGCCCATAATACCCCAGGTAATACCTCGGGCCAATTACCTTTCGAATCCTGCAACCTTTTTTTCAAGTTGTTGATGATAACCTTATTCGTGGATTCCGCTTGTCCATTCCCAACTGGATGATATGGTGTAGATGTTATCCTTTTAATCTGCCAACTTTGAAAAAATTCTGTGATTTGGGCTCCTATGAATTGTGGTCCATTATCACACACGATTTCCTTTGGTACCCCAAAACGGCATATTATGTTTCTCCAAATGAAGTCTTTAACTTCTTTCTCCCGCACCTGTTTAAATGCCCCTTCTTCTACCCATTTAGTGAAGTAATCTGTAAGCACAAGTAGAAACTTTACCTGACCTCTTGCTTGTGGCAATGGACCTACGATATCCATTCCCCATTTCATAAAGGGCTATCGAGCTATGACAGGGTGGAGTAACTCAGCTGGTCTATGCATATTATTGCCGTATCTTTGACATTTATCACATTTAGACACGAAATCGTTAGCTTCTTCTTCCATCTTGGGCCAATAATATCCTGCTCGAATCATTGTTTTTACTAGCGACCTCCCACCAGCGTGACTTCCGCAATGTCCTTCATGTATTTCCCTCATCACATATTCTGTTTGAGACCTTGCTAATGGTCCACCGAACATCTTTCGATAAAGATTCCCTTGATGCAAACAATAATGAGCAGCTTTCTTACGAAGTGCATGAGCCTTTGTTTTGTCAATAGGCACGGTTCCATGCTGTAAAAAAGCAACAATTTCGTTTCTCCAATCCCATGTTAAATGATTAAAATTTACCTCATTCTTATCAGGTTCGAGAACGGAATGAAATAGATGTACGACTGAAGCATTTGCATCATTTTCTACGTCTGCTGCAGAAGCGAGGTTAGACAAAGCATCTACTTCTGCATTCTCGTCTCTTGGGATCTGCATTACCTTCCAAGTTTGGAATTGTTTTATTAGCTCCCGTACCTTTTCAAGATATTCTTGCATTCGAGTTTCCCTGGCTGTATAAGTCCCCAGTATTTGATTAACCACAAGTTGAGAATCGCTCTTGATTATAATCTGTGATATGCCAAGTTCTCGTGCTAGTTCTAAACCTGCAATGACAGCTTCATACTCTGCTTCATTGTTAGTTATCGAATGACACTTTATAGCTTGTCTAATAGTTTCACCCGTGGGTGGTACGAGAACTATTCCTAAACCTGCGCCTTTTACGTTAGATGAACCGTCAGTGAATAAAATCCAAGTCCCCGGGTTTGCACCAGTAAAAACTTGTAATTCTTTTTCAGCTTCTAATTGCATCCCCTGACTGAAATCAGCTACGAAATCAGCTAATACCTGAGATTTTATAGCAGTCCTAGGTTGATAAGTGATGTCGTACTCACTTAATTCTATAGCCAATTTCGCTAATCTACCTGATAATTCATGTTTATGCAAAATGTTTCGTAATGGAAAAGCAGTAACCACAGCAATGGGATGACATTAAAGTAAGGTCTTAATTTTCTAG
>NW_017681230.1:9366-11661 GCF_001879085.1 Nicotiana attenuata
ACTTGTAAGTCAATTTGGAATTTCTTCAGTGGCCTTAATCTGTGCAGGATTTACTTCAATTCCACGGTTAGAAACAAGAAAACCTAAAAATTTTCCTGATGCCACTCCAAATGCACATTTCTCTGGATTCAACTTCATATTATATTTTCGTAAAATTTTAAACGTATCAGATAAGTGCGATATATGATCTTCTGAATGTTGAGTTTTAACTAGCATATCATCTATATATACTTCCATGGTTTTACCTAAATGTTCTTGAAACATTTGGGTGACTAACCTTTGATACGTTGCACCTGCATTCTTAAGACCGAAAGGCATTACCTTGTAACAGTAAGTCCCCCTGTCTGTTATAAAAGAAGTTTTTTCTTCATCACCTGGGTCCATCTTGATTTGATTATAGCCTGAATATGCATCTAAAAAACTTAATAGCTCATGCCCTGCAGTAGCATCAATTAACTGGTCTATGTGCGGTAAAGGAAAGGAATCTTTTGGACAGGCTTTATTAAGGTCTGTGTAATCTACACAGACTCGCCACTTACCGTTCTTCTTAGGAACCACAACAGTATTAGCTAACCAGTTAGGATATTTTACCTCACGAATTGAACCAATATTTAGTAGATTTTGAACTTCCTCTTGAATCACCTTATTTTTGAAAGTTCCTTGCTTTCTTTTCTTTTGCTTGACGGGAGGATATGATGGATCTTCATTCAACTTATGAGTCATAACTTTCGGTGGTATCCCTTTCATGTCAGAATGGGACCAAGCAAAACAGTCTGCATTAGCTTTAGCTTTTAAAAATTCAATCAATTTACGCTTTACCTCCGGGCTAAGATTAGCTCCTATGTACACTTTCCTCTCGGGCCAATGTAAAAATAACACCACAACCTCTAGCTCTTCTATCGTTGTTTTGATATTCTCGTTCTCTTCCGGTTCTTGAATGGTGTCAGGTCTTGAATCCACATCTGTTTGCTGTTGACCAGGTGAGGGTGACTCCGTGTTACCTTTACCTAAATTCTTTAATTGCTATTTGTCTCCACCATCAATAACTGAATCTGCAACGGAATTGATGCTTCTAGATGTTTGTTGATCCCCTCTGATTTGGCATATTCCCCATGGAGATGGGAATTTAATAACTTGATGTAAGGTTGATGGGACAGCATCCATATCATGGATCCAAGCTCTCCCTATGATCATGTTATAAGCCATTTCCATATCTACTATCTGAAATTTCGTTTCTTTAACACCACCTGCAGCAAAAGTTGTTAGAACTACATCTCCTTTTGTTACTACACTTGAATTGTCGAACCCGGACAAGGTATGCGCCTTCGGTATCATTTTGTCTTCAGCTTGCATTTCCCGTAATACCCTTAGTAGTATAATATTTACGGAACTACCTGGATCAATCAAAACTCGTTTTACATTAGTGTCATGTACAAGTAAAGATATTACCAATGCATCGTTGTGGGGGGTGATCACTCCTTCTGTATCTGCATCATCAAAAGTGATACTTTCATCTTCTAAGGTTTGTCGTACTCGCTTCCCGTGTGTGATTGTTACTTTGGAAACTTTATTTGAAGCCGTATATGTTACTCCATAAATATCTTCTCCCTCACTTATAACATTCACGGTTCTCTTGGGTGATGGGGGCTTTGGTGGTTCTTGCCTATTTTTCATGTAGGCTTGCTTACCTTTCTCACTAAATAACTCAGTGAGATACCCTTGCTTCAATAGATGGTCCACTTCACTTTGCAAAAATCTACATTCTGATGTTTTATGCCCGTGATCATTGTGAAATTCGCACCAATGATCTGGATTGCGCTTATTGGGATTTGACCGCATCTCTTTCGGCCACCGTACCTTATCCCCCATGCTCCTCAAAACAGCTACGAGCTTGGAGGTAGTGACATTGAAATTATACCCACCAAATCTTGCCTTCAAACTTCCATCATCATCTCGTGACCCGCGTGTGTTTCGATTGTTCCCAAACCTTGATGAGGAGCCTGATTCCCTGTTCCTAGGTCTGTGATCGTACCTTTGATTATCTTGTCTTGACCGTGAGTCCTTTCCCGCAGGTCCCATGTATGGCTCGTACCTGTTTTTATCGGATCTCTTTTCATTTTCCACACGCTTTGAACTTATCTTTTCTTCTGTTTTATGTCGTAAAATAATGTCTTCTTCAATCCTTATCTTTGTTCTGTATCTGTTATAGACATCATTCCACGTTGTTGCTGGGAATTCTCGAAGGCTTTCTTTGAGTCGCCTCGTGGCTTCTGAACTCTTCTCATTTAAATTACT
>NW_017681231.1:0-761 GCF_001879085.1 Nicotiana attenuata
ATGTGAAGCCTTTGGGAGAACTTTCTCAGGCTGACGTGGTCAGACTGCCTCCTGGTCTTTATAATTACATCATCCACATAAACCTCGATCTCCCTGTGTATCATGTCGTGGAATATGGTTGTCATTGCCCTCATGTAGGTTTCCCCAGCATTTTTCAAACCAAATGGCATGACCCGATAGCAGTACGTTCCCCATGGCGTAATGAATGCCGTCTTTTCTGCATCTTCTTCATCCATTAAGATCTGGTGGTAGCCCGCATAGCAATCCACAAAAGAACCAATCTCATGTCTGGCACAATTATCAATTAATATATGGATGTTTGGCAGTGGGAAGTTATCCTTTGGACTCGCCTTGTTGAGATCACGGTAATCAACGCACACCCTGGTCTTACCATCCTTCTTCGGCACAGGCACAATGTTGGCTAACCATGTGGGATACCGCGTGACCCTAATGACTTTTGCATCAAACTGCTTGGTGACCTCTTCTTTGATCTTCACACTCATATCAGTTTTAAATTTCCTCAGCTTCTGCTTGACAGGGGGGAATGCCGGGTCAGTGGGCAATCTGTGAACCACCAAGTCAGTGCTTAGACCCGGCATGTCGTCATATGACTATGCAAAAACATCTTTGTACTCGAACAATGCTTTAATTATCTCCTCTCTAAGCTGTGGTTCAAGATGGACACTTATTTTACTTTCCCGGACGTTATCTTGACTCCCTAACGTTGATTGCTTCTGTATCTATTAGGTTTAGGTTTTGGG
>NW_017681231.1:4102-9280 GCF_001879085.1 Nicotiana attenuata
GGTGCCCTTTTGCCCAGGCCTGGTACATTTCAGCCATTTGTTGCTTTAACTTATACATCTCTTCTTTCATCGAATTAACATCCAACGCTTCCACCTCTTTTGATGGATCGACAATACTTGCCTCTAGTTCTTGGTTGGCCGTGTTTAGCTTGTCTTTTGACCGGGTGTTGTAGTAGTGAGTTGCCAAAATGCCAATCAACTAACCACCTGCCTGGACTCAATACATCAACAACAACCTTGTTAGCGATTAGGGCTATAACAGATTGGCAACCGCACATTTTGGGGCATGAATGCACCTAAGCAGTTAACCGTTTCTATTATGCAATTGATCGGTTGCTTGCATCATCCCGGCTTTCCTTATTTCCATCTGCAACTTATTTTTCTTTTCTTTACTCTCTTTTTTCTTTCCTTTGCTTTCTCTTTGATTTTATTCTCTCATTTCTCCTCCTTGTTTTGCCATTGCTCCTTCTCTCGGTTTCTTATTTTCCCTCTTTTCTTTTCTTTTTCTCTCTTGTTTTCGTTTATTTTTCTTCCTTTTTCATTTGGTTACGGTCGAATCCAATGGAGATTCCCTACGTATCATGACCCCGCATAAATCAGACCAAGCGTAGTTCTTGTGGACATAAATGAAAAATAAATAACAAAATATTTTTTTGGGATTTTCAATTTTTCATAAAAAAACAAACGCTTTGATTACAATGGCTCAAAAACTGACAGACTCAAATGAAACTAACAAACTCTGAAAAGATGAAAATACAGACTCAAAAAGAACTAACAGACTCAAAACAAACTGACAGACTTCAACAAAAAGAGAAAAATACAGACTCAAGCAAAGATCACGAATACATTAATGCCTCAAATGCTCCTGGGGCCGGCGGGGCATCATTCGACCTCACCACGGGCCTATATGCAAGATCCCCTTGGAGCCTTTCCAAATCACTCATTATTTGCCGGACAAATGTCATCACTGCCGCGAAGAAAGTGGTGCAGGTCATATCCTCGCATGCTTGGCACTTCACCACAATGTAATCAGCAATGGCCCTGACCCTCTCTCGGATCCTACCCTGTTCTTGCAATAAACGCCCAATCTGCCGAGCCCTAGCTTCCAAAGTTTGTTCGGCTGCATGGTTCTGTTCTTGAAATTGCTGCAGATCCCTCTCTAGCCGTGCTATCAAGGCATAACAATGCTCCCTTTCGGCATTGAAATCTCTTGCCTGCTTAGCCATTTCATTTTCAAGGACCTTGACCTTTTTCTTCATACTCACCATCCCCTTGTCGTATATCTCCTTCAGTTGCCCGACGAGACTGGCTCGTTCCCCTGCATCCTTAGCTAACTTGGCTTGGGCATTTGCTAGCTCCGCTTTAGTTTTTTGCAAATCATCCTCGAAATCACGCGCCTTTTGGGTAAGGCTGTAGATGAGCTTTTCGTCTTTTCTGCTTCTGCCGGGGTTTTCAATTGCTATTTTCATTTTCCGGATTTGGGCTTGGAGAGCTTCATTCTCTTGGACCAACTTTCTTCTTTCACCTTCGGCTTCTTGTGCTTGGAGATCATTGTTGAATTCCATGTTTCTCAGCTTTTCTTTCAAAGCATGAATCCAGCTTGATATGTCTTTTCTTTTACCCCCCATGCTAATCTTTCTTGGATTTTGTCGTCAAAATCTTGAACATGAGGTCTTTTGGCAGGCCTCTCGGGCTCGGGATCTGGCTCATTGTTTACACAAGACCTTTCCTCAAACCAAGAAGCATAGTTTGGATCTACTTCCCCCTTTGCAACATCTGGTACCTGGGTGCCATTTTTCAGATACCGACAACTATTCCAATCCTGCTGAACTAGAGCCTCGGGCAATGCAGCTTCTGGATGCAACTCTATGACCTGGGTACTTAGATCTTCATCTTCGGGCACAATCTGATATCTTCCCAACTGCATCAAGACCCTCTGCGGTGCATATGGCTGAATACTCCTTACACCCATTAATCTCAGGTAGCCTTTGGTAGCAGTCCTGTATATGGCTTCTTTCCTCGGGAGCCATCCTATAGTCCACTCGACCTGACCTGCTTTGAGAGCTTTCAAATGAGATACCCATGCTTCAAACCCTTCTGGCACGTTGTAATCCTTTACCCTCTCCTCGTAACTGGTGATGAAGTTATCTGGGCTTGAGCCATAACTCATGAATCTGGGGTGATGGCAAAGATGCTCGATCAACCACATTTGTAGAAGGATATTGCAGCCTTCAAAGAATTGAGCCCTGGCTTTGCATAAAGTCAACGCTCGATAAATATCCGCCAGCACCAACGGGGCAAGTGTATGATCTTCCTTGGTAGTGAAGATTTGTGCAATTCTAGCCATACGAATATCAACCATCCCTTCCTCATTTGGAAAAACCATGAATATATATTTTAATTAAAACTCACTAAAATTTTAGTTGATATTAAATTCGAATAATAATTTTAATAATATAATGAGTTCAGTATCAAGAACTTTGTAGCTAGTATTGGCATTTAATGGTGCCCCTGTCACCTTAAAATCTTGGGTGCGCCTCTGATAGTGTTTAGATAAACCATGTACATTACTTCCTCTCTCTCTCAATTTATGTGGCACCATTCGGATTTCGAGAGTCAAACTTTTAATTTTAACTGTGAATTCGAAAATAGAATCTTTAAGTTTTTTTGAAATGTAACTTGCATATTTGAAAACTACGTAAAGAATTAATGATACAAGTCATAATATTTAACAATTCAAAATATTTAAAAGATATATGAAAAATTATAGGCAAAGAAAAATTTGTTTGATTCTCGGAATTCGAACAATGCCCCATAAACTGGAACGGAGAGAATATATGTATCACCGTATGTAATCAGTATATAATCTATGTATACTGACTAGAAAAAGTAATTATAAGCTCGGCCTGTTAGTTATGTAAAGATCCCAAAGAAATAGCTATGAAGTGCTAAAAATCTAATAGTCACTGGAAAAAATTGTACACACTTGCTCTGTGCTATTTTAATATTCCAGAGTTAGGATTCTCTATTGTTGTCGAATACCTGTGACTTTCAACGGTCTAACTAAGAAAATTAGACTGAAAAAAATTGGATCATCCTAATTTTGTGGAGAATCCTAATTTTGTGGATAAAATTTTAAAAAGTATATTTCATCCCTTTTTAAGGCTGAATTATTTAAAAGCAACTCAAAAGTAGTATTAAAGAAATCTTTAAATAGATGAGCTATCTATAGAATTTGATAACAGTAAAAACTTAGCTACATAGAGTGTTTATACCAACTTAATAGATACATGATATGTGTCTTTACAAATATAGTTATCGCTTAATTAGGAGACTATACATCATCATGATAAGTTTGTATAATTTGGTGTAACACATCCAATACGAATAAAATTTTGCCATTTGACAACGCTGCAGACGTACGTGCATTGTGCAGAGAAGAAGATAAAATTGGTTTTTACTTAATATGTTTCTAGCTACTAATTAGTACTCTTTGATTGAAGGGTGGCGGGTGGCCCGACGTTAGGATTCTTGAACTCATATTGACTCTATACTATATATGTTGTGCTGATTTCTATTCAACTACGTCTTTGTGCTCGACATAGGTGAATTTGTTTTGTCCATGTGTCATACATATACTAGTTATACTTTTGTCTCAAATATTGTGTCGCATATCCACAGTAATTTTGTAAAAAAATATTAGTATTACTTCACATTCATTCAGTTAGAATTCTACATCCTTCTCTAAATTGATTGGATCAGCCTGAACTTTGCACAAAAAATAAGAAATGACGAAGTTTTTAATTAGACCAAGAAAAAGGGAAACCGTCTTACAATTATTTAGATTATAATACTTTTAATATATAGAGAGATAAAGGGAGAAATTGTAACTCTAGTAACAGCTGCATTATAGAAATATCTTTTGAGGCTCTTGAGATAATTGCAATTAACAATTGTTTAGCGAACTAGTGAAGCTATGATATTATTTAGAATATTTGTATTTTGATATTAATCTCTTGTATTTAAACTAATACAAAACTAGCAGTTTGCTTTCTTTTTCTGATGGTTGTATTATAGATAGATGGAATCAGAGGCGGATCCAGAATTTCATGGAGATGGGTGCACTACTATAAAAAAATAAATCTAGAATTTGTATTTGACGAGTTTAACCTTTAGGTTCTTACCATGAACCCATTATTATTTTAAAATTATTTGTTAAAAATCATATTTTTCCTTGTAAAGTTTCAATGTGTTAGATGAATGAATAAACCAAATAACAAAAGAAAGAAAAAGAAAAAAGTACTTAATTAAAACACAAGAGGAGGATACTAGACATGCCCAAAAATGCAAGATTTGAAATCGTGAGCTCAAATATTCAAGTAAAAGAAAGACAAAAAACAACAAGAAAGATATGAGATTTAATTCCCTAATTTCAATTGTAAAGGTGCACTCAATAATTATTGTAGTATATGACTCTTTGAGCTTAGGTGCATACATATATATTTAAGTCTTTTCTTAAAAATATAACATTATTATATATAGTACAGAGAGAGGTGCATAGGTTTACATGCCCCACGCTCCTCCACATAGATGCGCCTCTGGATGGAATACATTCTATATAAAATTGAGAAAGTACCATTTATTCTTTATGACTTTTGACACTTCAAAAGTATCTAACTTTAAGAAAATACAAATCTATCTTCTCGTTAGAACTCATAGATTTGAATCTTTTACATGGCAGGCGGCCCGTCACGGCTCTTTGTACTCGTTTGAGAGGGAAAAAAAAAATACTAAAAAGTTTCATAGGACACGTTTTAAGTAAAAAGGTTACATATAATTCCGAAAAGGTAAGCCTTTCTCCCATTTTAGATAGTAGTTAATTACCTATATAAATAGTGGTGTACTTGTATTGGTCAAAATCTGACCGCTGTGGTCGACTCAACTGGGATCCCGCCCAAGCGGCGGGACAGTGAAAGACGCCATGATTTGCTCCAAATCACGTACTCACAGTACCGCTAAGTCGAAGAACAATACTCAGGGAACAATGAAAACGGGCGTGGTATGAAGGTGCATTGACCCAAGAACATAGCAAGGACTCCATGACTATATATAGGGAGGGAACCTTCCTAGAAAGGAGGGCTTTTTCTCTTTTTCCTCTCCTCTGTAATCTTCTTAGCA
>NW_017681231.1:9411-11661 GCF_001879085.1 Nicotiana attenuata
AGCTTCGCCCCATGCGCATGGCACCTTGCGGCGCTACTTGCACGATGCTTTGCCGTTCTGTTGCCAAAAGCCATCAGCCGCCACGAGCGATGTCGCCTCCCGATGTTGCCCGCAACAACCGATGGCAATCGACATGTACTGAGCTTCGCCCCATGCGCACGGCACCTTGCGGCGCTACTTGCACGACGCTCCGCCGTTCGTTGTCAAAAGCCATCAGCTGCCACGAGCGGTGCCAGACACAACCCGCAACAACCGATGGCAATCTGCAACTTACTAAGCTTCGCCCCATGCGCATGGCACCTTGCGGCGCTACTTGCACGATGCTTTGCCGTTCTGTTGCCAAAAGCCATCAGCCGCCACGAGCGATGTCGCCTCCCGATGTTGCCCGCAACAACCGATGGCAATCGACATGTACTGAGCTTCGCCCCATGCGCACGGCACCTTGCGGCGCTACTTGCACGACGCTCCGCCGTTCGTTGTCAAAAGCCATCAGCTGCCACGAGCGGTGCCAGACACAACCCGCAACAACCGATGGCAATCCGCAACTTACTAAGCTTCGCCCCATGCGCATGGCACCTTGCGGCGCTACTTGCACGATGCTTTGCCGTTCTGTTGCTAAAAGCCATCAGCCGCCACGAGCGATGTCGCCTCCCGATTTTGCCCGCAACATCCAATGGCAATCGACACTTACTAAGCTTCGCCCCATGCGCACGGCACCTTGCGGCGCTACTTGCACGATGCTCCGCCGTTCGTTGCCAAATGCCAATGTTTGCCACGAGCGGTGTCACCACCAGGCATACTACGAGCCCACACGAGTACTTGCCGGCGCGGTTTGTGAACTTCGGGGACGTAGCACGGACAAGCCGTGCATGCCCCCAATGCCCACGCCCCATGCCAGCGTCCCCCATGCATGCCCGCCTCTGCCTGGCAGCAAGCACCTGAGGTGCCTTTCAACACCTCTACCCCCCTTATATATACTTAAAAAAAAAAAACCCAAGTTTCAGGAGTAGACATGTTTTGGCCAGAGAATCATAATGGAGTTGTACAACACCAAATAGCACAAACCAAGGTACAACTTAGCTAATATATTCACAAATGACTTTTAAACATTGTAAATGATATTTTTTACAAAAAATAATATTTTTTTTGAAATATTTTAATTAAAAAACGAAAAATACTTAATAATATAGTAAAAAATATGAAAAATATTATAAAAATAGGAAAAACAATGGAGAAAATTTCCAATACATCTAGTAATAATATAGCACATAAAAGAGTAAATATTTTTATAAAAAAGTAACATAAAAACTATTTAAAATTACAAAAAATGCATAAATATTAATAAAAAATAGATAAAAAAATAGGTAAAATACATAATATTATAATAAAAGCATATGGATGGCCAACCACCATTAATCCTGAGGAACTTCCATTGTCATCACCATAAGTGATTCCGACTTCAAACCGCCGGCGCCAACCACCAAGCGTCGCCGGTCGCTACCGCTCGAACCACCGCGACTTTCCACCACCGCCGCCAACGACCACCAACATCGTTGCGCTTGACATGTTGCTAAGCATTGGCTAGCACTAGACGTGGTGCGACGTGGAGCGATGTGGTGCGACTGGGCGGCTTGGTGCGACGTCGTGCCATGGTCGCGTCCTGCCATGTCCTGCGACGTCCTGCCACGTCCTGAGCCGTGCCATGGCCACGCCCTGCATGTCCTGCCACGTCCTAAGCCGTGCCATGGCCATGTCCTGTGACGTCCTGACGCGTGCCATGGCCACGTCCTGACACGTCCTGACACGTGCCATGGCCATGTCCTGCGACGTCCTGACACGTGCCATGGCCACGCCCTGCCATGTCCTGCGACGTCCTGACACGTCCTGAAATAACAATAATAATAATAACAATATAATAGGCATATAAATTATTTTAATTAAGTAGTTAATTTATATGAGTAAAGTATAATAATGACAACAACAATAACAACAACAACAACAACAATAATAATAATAATAATAATAATAAGGTCTAGTTTGTGTTAAAAATGGTAAAAAATTAATTTGCGTTCAGGTTATCATTAGTTGAAGATTCGGGAGCCAGATATCCCGAAGACTGCTTTCAGGACTCGGTATGGTCATTACGAGTTCCTTGTTATGTCATTTGGGCTGACCAACGCCCCAGCAGCATTTATGCATTTGATGCAAAGTGTATTCCAGCCATAGCTTGACTCGTTCGTCATTGTCTTT
>NW_017681232.1:0-241 GCF_001879085.1 Nicotiana attenuata
TAGGGCATCCATTTCCTAGTCGCCTTTTGCCAACATTAGGGCTCCAACCCTTAGTTGAGATGTTAGACACAGGGCCTCCATTCCCTAGTCGCCTTTTTGCCAACATTAGGGCTCCAATCCCTGAGTTGAGATTTTTTAGGCATAGGGCCTCCATTCCCTAGTCGCCCTTTGCCAACATTAGGGCTCCAATCCTTGAGTTGAAATTTTAGAGATAGGGCCTCCATTCCCTAGTCGCCTTTTT
>NW_017681232.1:5248-5471 GCF_001879085.1 Nicotiana attenuata
TTGCCAACTAGTTAGGCTACACTCCTAAGTTGAGATTTTAGACATAGGGCCTCCATTCCCTAGTCGCCTTTTTGCCAACATTAGGGTTCCGATCCCTGAGTTGAGATTTTATAGACATAGGGCATCCATTTCCTAGTCGCCTTTTGCCAACATTAGGGCTCCAACCCTTAGTTGAGATGTTAGACACAGGGCCTCCATTCCCTAGTCGCCTTTTTGCCAACAT
>NW_017681232.1:5746-6373 GCF_001879085.1 Nicotiana attenuata
TACGTAGGGTTCTCCATTCCCTAGTCGCCTTTTACCAACATTAGGGCTCCAATCCCTGAGTTGAGTATTTAACCATAGGGCCTCCATTCCCTAGTTGCCTTTTTACAAACATTAGGGCTCCAATCCCTGAGTTGAGATTTTTAGACATAGGGCCTCCATTCCCTAGTCGCCTTTTTGCCAACATTAGGGCTCGAATCCCTAACTTGAGATTTTAGACATAGGGCCTCCATTCCCTAGTCGCCTTTTTGCCAATATTAGGGTTCCAATCCCTGAGTTGAGATTTTATAGACATAGGGTCTCCATTCCCTAGTCGCCTTTTGCCAACATTAGGGCTCCAACCCTAAGTTCAGATTTTAGACACAGGGCCTCCATTCCCTAGTCACCTTTTTGCCAACATTAGGGCTCCAATCCTTGAGTTGAGATTTTTTAGGCATAGGGCCTCCATTCCCTAGTTGCCTTTTGCCAACATTAGGGCTCCAACCCTATGTTGAGATTTTAGACATAGGGCCTCCATTCCCTACTCGCCTTTTTTCGAACATTAGGGCTCCAATCCCTAAGTTGAAATTTTAGACATAGAGCCTGCATTCCGTAGTCGCCTTTTGCCAACATTAGGGCTCCTATCCCTGA
>NW_017681232.1:11390-11659 GCF_001879085.1 Nicotiana attenuata
ATAGGGCCTCCATTCCCTAGTCGCCTTTTTTGCCAATATTAGGGCTCCAATCCCTAAGTTGAGATTTTAGACATAGGGCCTCCATTCCCTAGTCGCCTTTTTTCCAACATTAGGACTCCAATCCGTGAGTTGAAATTTTAGACACAGGGCCTACATTCCCTAGTCACCTTTTGCCAACATTAGGGCTTCAACCCCTAAGTTGAGATTTTAGTTATAGGGCCTCCATTCCCTAGTCGCCCTTTGTCAATATTAGGGCTCCAATCCCTGAG
>NW_017681233.1:0-1890 GCF_001879085.1 Nicotiana attenuata
CAAGTAAAGTGAGGTCAATCAGTACAAATGCCCCTAAGGGTTCTACAGGTCGGCACAAGGCCCCAAACATGGAACCTAGCCTAGACTATAATGATATTAGTTAAGTCTCAGTCAAAGATACAGTAGAAATATCGATCGGGATGAACCAAGTCCACATCCCCAGTAGTAATGGACCCCACGCTCAACATGCAGCGTGTGTCTCACCTCAATATAGCACTACGTTGTGCAAATCCATGGTTTCAAACCCTCAGGACATCATTTATAACCATTACTCACCTCAAGCCGGCCAAAATCCTAGCTCGCTATGCCCTTGCCTCGCAAATCAACCTCCTCGCGCGTCGAATCAGTAGCCAAAACCACAACGAATACGTTACAATAGGCTAAGGGAACATAACCCAATCAAAAAGACCCGAAAAACATCGAATTTCACGAAGTTGGCAAAACCCGAGCCCCGGGCCCACTTCTCGAAAAATCAGAAAATTAACATCACCGGATTCCTTATCTCTCCATGAGTCTATACATATCAAAATTATCAAAATCGGAGTCCATTTGACCCCTCAAATTCCGCTTTGAAATACCAAATTCCCAAGCTCTAGCTTTACCCTCTTTTGATGAATTTCCACAAATTTCCATGTTAATTCTACCATTAAATCACATAGTAGAGGTGTGTTCCTTGACCTAAATACGTGAATTAATGGTAGAATTTACAATGGAATTTGTGGAAATTCATCAAAAGAGGGTAAAGCTAGGGCTTGGGAATTTGGTATTTGAAAGTGGAATTTGAGGGGTCAAATGGACTCCGATTTTGGTAATTTTGATATGTATAGACTCGTGGGGAGACAAGGAATCCGGTGATGTTAATTTTCTGATATTTTAAGAAGTGGGCCCGGGGCTCGGGTTTTGCCAACTTCGTGAAATTCGATGTTTTTCGGGTCTTTTTGATTGGGTTATTTTCCCTTAGCCTATTGTAACGTATTCGTTGTGGTTTTGGCCAGATTCGACGTGCGAGGAGGTTGATTTGTGAGGCAAGGGCATAGCGAGCTAGGATTTGGCCGGCTTGAGGTGAGTAATGGTTATAAATGATGTCCTGAGGGTTTGAAACCCCGGATTTGCACAACGTAGTGCTATGTTGAGGTGAGACACACGCTACATGATGAGTGGGTCCATTACTGCTGGGGATTTTGACTTGGTCCATCCCGATTGATGATTCTACTGTATTTTGACTGAGACTTAATTAATATCATTATAGTTTGGGCTAGTTGCCATGTTTGGGGCCTTGTGCCGACCTGTAGAACCTTTAGTGACATTTGTACTGATTGACCTCACTATACTTGTTAAAAATCATACCCTCAGTCATGTTTCTAACTGTTTAATAAAATATGAACTGGCTTGAAATAGCTGATCCAAAATGAGAGTAATATGTGGGCTGGAATCCCCATCTTATCTTAGTATGCCCGAGGGGCGAAGTTTATATTGACTGAGAGGGGTTGAGAACCCAATAGTGAGGATGACTGATATGTTAAGGATCGGGCTGCACGCCGCAGCAGTATATATATATATATATATATATATATATATATATATATATATATATATATATATATATATGGATCGGGCTGCACGCCGCAGCAATGTACTCATATGGATCGGGCTGCACGCCGCAACAATATATTATATGGATCGGGCTGTACGCCGCAGCAGTATAGCGCTTGGGCTGTAGGAGCCCCTCAAGAGTCTGCACACCCTCAGTGAGCGCAGTCGACTATTATTATTGGATCGGGCTGCACACTGCAACAGTATATATATATATATATATATATATATATATATATATATATATATATATATATATATATATATATATATATATATATATATATATATATATAT
>NW_017681233.1:4974-11659 GCF_001879085.1 Nicotiana attenuata
ATGTATACCGGTCATGTTTGGTTACTATTGGGGGTCTGGAGACCCGAGTTGATCTGTTGCTATTGAGCATGGTAGATTTTGATGTTATTCTGGGCATGGACTGGTTATCTCCGTGTCATGCTATTCTTGACTGTCATGCTAAGACAGTCACTCTGGATGTACCGGGTGTACCGAAGATTGAGTGGCGTGGTGTGACTGACTATGTTCCCAGCAGGGTGATTTCATTCTTAAAGGCCCAGCGTATGGTTGGGAAGGGTTGTCTTTCATATTTGGCATTTGTGAGGGATGTTGGAGCTGAGACTCCTAGCATTGATTCTGTTCCAGTTGTGAGGGAGTTTCCCGATGTTTTTCCTGCAGACCTGCCGGGCATGCCCCTGGATAGGGATATTGATTTTGGTATTGACCTGGTGCCGGGCACTCAGCCCATTTCCACTTCCTCCATATCATATGGCACCAGCAGAGTTGAAAGAATTAAAGGATCAACTTCAGGAACTCCTAGATAAGGGGTTCATTCGGCCGAGTGTGTCACCGTGGGGTGCACCGGTTCTATTTGTGAAGAAGAAAGATGGTACCATGAGGATGTGCATTAACTACAGGCAATTGAACAAAGTAACAGTGAAGAACAAGTACCCCTTGCCTCGTATTTATGATTTATTTGACCAGCTTCAGGGAGCGAGGGTGTTCTCCAAGATTGTTCTCCGTTCGGGCTATCACCAGTTAAAGATCAGGGATTCAGATATTATAAAGACTGCTTTCAGGACTAGATATGGGCACTATGAGTTTCTTGTTATGTCCTTTGGGTTGACTAATGCCCCAGCAGCGTTCATGCATTTGATGAACAGTGTGTTTCGGCCGTATCTGGATTCGTTCGTTATTGTTTTTATTGATGATATTCTGTTGTACTCGTGTAGCCAGGAGGAGCACGCACAACATTTGCGAGTTGTATTGCAGAGATTGAGGGAGGAGAAGCTTTATGCAAAGTTCTCCAAGTATGAGTTTTGGCTCGGCTCAGTAGCTTTCTTGGGGCACGTGGTGTCCAGCGAGGGTATTCAGGTCGACCCGAAGAAGATAGAGGCGGTTCAGAGTTGTCCTAGACCGACCTCAGCCATAGAGATTCGTAGTTTCCTTGGGCTGGCAGGTTAGTATCGCCGGTTTGTTCAGGGATTTTCGTCTATTGCATCACCCTTGACCAAGTTGACGCAGAAGGGTGCTTCATTTGTATGGTCGGACGAGTGCGAGGAGAGCTTTCAGAAGCTCAAGACAGCTTTGACCACGGCTCCAGTGTTGGTTTTGCCATCAGCTTCAGGTTCTTATAATGTATATTGTGATGCTTCGAGAGTTGGGATCAGATGTGTATTGATGCAGGAGGGTAGAGTTATTGCATATGCTTCTCGCCAGTTGAAGCCCCACGAGAAGAACTACCCTGTACATGATTTGGAGTTGGCTGCTATAGTTCATGCTTTGAAGATTTGGAGGCACTACTTGTATGGCGTATCTTGTGAGGTATTCACTGATCATCGCAGTCTTCAGCATCTATTCAAGCAAAAGGATCTTAATTTGAGACAGCGGAGGTGGCTAGAGTTACTCAAGGATTATGATATTACCATTCTGTATGACCCGGGGAAGGCCAATGTAGTGGCCGATGCTTTGAGCCGAAAGGCGGTTAGTATGGGGAGTTTGGCGTATATTCCAGTTGGGGAGAGGCCCTTCGCAATTGATGTCTAGGCTTTGGCCAATTGAATGGTGAGATTAGATATTTCGGAGCCTAGTCGGGTGTTGGCTTGTGTGGTTTCTCGGTCTTCCTTGTATGATCGCACCAGAGAGCGCCAGTATGATGATCCGCATTTGCTTGTCCTTAAGGACAAGGTTCAGTAAGATGATGCCAGGGATGTGACCATTGGTGATGATGGCGTGTTGAGGATGCAAGGCCGGATTTGTGTGCCCAATGTGGATGGGCTTCGGGAGTTGATATTGGAGGAGGCTCACAACTCGCGGTATTCCATTCATCCGGGTGCCGCGAAGATGTATCAGGATTTGAGGCAGCACTATTGGTGGATGAGGATGATGAAGTATATTGTGGGGTTTGTTGCTCGGTGTCTCAACTGTCAGCAGGTAAAATATGAGTATCAGAGACCGGGTGGTGTACTTCAGCGGATGATTATTTCCGAGTGGAAGTGGGAGAGGATTACTATGGATTTCGTGAGTGGTCTCCCTCGGACTTTGAAGAAGTTTGATTCGATTTGGGTTATTGTGGATCGGCTGACCAAGTCCGCGCACTTCATTCCAGTACGTACTACCTATTCTTTGGAGCGGCTGGCAGGGATCTTTATCCGGGAGATTGTCCGATTGCATGGGGTTCCAGTGTCCATTATCTCAGATAGGGGTACTCAGTTCACTTCTCAGTTCTGGAAGACTTTTCAGCGGGAGTTGGGTATACAGGTGGAGTTGAGCACAGCATTTCATCCTCAGACAGACGGACAGTCCGAGCGTACTATTCAGATATTGGAGGACATGTTGCGTGCCTGTGTTATTGATTTTGGAGGTGCTTGGGATGAGTTTTTTCCGCTTGCAGAGTTTGCCTACAACAACAATTATAGCATTCAGATGGCTCCGTATGAGGCGTTGTATGGGAGGCGGTGTAGATCTCCGATTGGATGGTTCGAGCCCGGCGAGGCTAGGTTATTGGGGACAGAGATGGTTCAGGATGCCTTAGAGAAGGTGAAGCTGATTCAGGAGAGGCTTCGTACAGCACAGTCGCATCAGAAGAGTTATGCGGACCGGAAGGTTCGGGATGTGTCATATATGGTGGGTGAGAAGGTCTTGCTGAAGGTTTCGCCCATGAAGGGTGTCATGCGGTTTGGAAAGAAAGGGAAGCTGAGTCCGCGGTTTATTGGACCTTTTGAGGTACTTAGGAGGATTTGGGAGGTGGCTTATGAGCTTGCATTGCCACCCAGCTTGTCGAGCGTGCATCCGGTATTTCATGTATCTATGCTCCGGAAGTATGTTGGGGACCCGTCTCATGTATTGGATTTCAGCATTGTTCAGTTGGATGATGATTTGACCTATGATGTGGAGCCAGTGGCTATTTTGGGTCGTCAGGTGCGAAGGTTGAGATCAAAGGATATAGCTTCGGTAAAGGTGCAGTGGAGAGGTCGGCCCGTGCAGGAGGCTACTTGGGAGACCGAGCGAGAGATGCGGAGAAGATATCTTCAGCTGTTTGAGACTTCAGGTATGTTTCTTGACCCGCTCGAGGACGAGCGTTTGTTTTAGTTGGGGAGGATGTGACAACCCGGCCCGTCGTCACGTGAGTTACCGCCCCGTTTCCCCCATTTCTGCTTCCTTATGTCTTATTATAAGAGTCTTGAGTGAACGAGTCGATTCAGATTGGTTTTGGATGGAAATGAGACGCATAGTCTCTTTGAGGAAGGTTTATATTGGAAAAGTCAACCGGATGTTGACTTGTAAGTTAGAGGGCTCGGAAGTGATTTCCGGTGATCCGGTTAGCTTCGGGGGATGAATTGTGACTTAGGAGTGTGATTGGAATTGATTTTGGAGGTCCGGTGTAGAATTAGGCTTGAATTGGCGAAGTTAGTATTTTGGCGAATTCCGGTTGATAGGTGAGATTTTGATCCGGGGGTCGGAATGGGATTCCGAGAGTTTCTATAGCTTCGTTAGGTGATTCTGG
This sequence comes from Nicotiana attenuata, assembly GCF_001879085.1. Classification (NCBI taxonomy): domain Eukaryota; kingdom Viridiplantae; phylum Streptophyta; class Magnoliopsida; order Solanales; family Solanaceae; genus Nicotiana; species Nicotiana attenuata. The sequence goes on from NW_017681233.1 coordinate 8,660, forward strand.
ATGTGTGTGCAAAATTTTAGATCATTCGGAGGTGTTTTGATTGAGTTTTTGATCAAATGCGTAATTCGGAAGTTTTAGAAGAACTTACGCTTGAATCCGATGTAATTTGATGGTTTCGGTGTTAATTGTGGTGTTTTGATGATTGGAGCAAGTTTTATTGATGTTTTAGGATGGGTTGGCACTTTTGGTTGATGTCCCGGGGACCTCGGGGTGATTTCGGATGGCTATCGGGATGAATTTTGAACTTACGAGACTGCTGGTATGTCTGGTTTCTGGTATTTCCGCATCTGCGGAAAGGGAGCCACAAATGCGGTTGCGCAGGTGCGGAAGGAGGGTCGCAGGTGTGATCGCTTGGCTTGAAGGGAAGATAGCGCAGATGCGAAATGGGAGCCGCATCTGCGAGACCGCAGATGCGGTAGATGAGTCGCAGAAGCGAAGTGGCGTGGCCTTGGAATTTTCGCAGAAGCGGACAGGTATCCGCAGAAGCGGAATCCGCAAATGCGGAGAGTTGACCGCAGGAGCGGTCGTGGACTTAAATGAAGATCCGCAGAAGCGGAAGTATAACCGCAGAAGCGGTAGTCGCAAATGCGGTAAAGGAACCGCAGATGCGAAAATCACTGTTCAGAGAAGGGTTTTAAGGTTCATTTTTGTTCCGCGAGCTTAAGTCCATGTCCACCATTTTTGATCAACCTTAAGAGCTCTTGGACAGAATTTGAAGGGGGTTACGACTAGGTGTGATTGGAGGTGAGTTCCTTGACCTAAATACGTGAATTAATGGTAGAATTTACATTGGAATTTGTGGAAATTCATCAAAAGAGGGTAAAGCTAGGGCTTGGGAATTTGGTATTTGAAAGTGGAATTTGAGGGGTCAAATGGACTCCGATTTTGGTAATTTTGATATATATATAAATATTATGGATCGGACTGGACGCCGCAGCAGTACATTTATACGGATCGGGGCTGCATGCCGCAGCGGTATACTATGATTATGGTTATTGTGAGAAATAAATGAGTTGAGTACTGGTATAAAGGATTTTGCCTGACTTCTTCATTTAGTGCTGTTTAAAAGTTCTTACTGCTTTGATATAGAACTGCTTAGTGCTTTTACGAGATTTCTTTCTGTCAGTCATTATTTATTATTATTACTCACTGGGTCGGAGTACTCACATTAGTCCCTGCACCGTGTGTGCAGATATAGGTATCCCTGAGGCATAGTTCAAGCTATCTCTACTGTGTAGATCTCACTGGAGTCATCGAGGTAGCTGCATGGCGTCCGCAGACCCGATTTCTCCCTCTATCCTCTTTACTTTCAGTATTTTAGACTATCTCTTGTTTAGGCTGTTTCTCAGACTTGTATTAGAGGCTTCTGACTTGTGACACCGGATCGGTGAGATATGTAATGATGTTACTTGATTTCGTACATTTTATCTTCTGTTACAAATTGCTATTCATGCTGATTTGATAATTAAACCCCTGTTAGTTGGTAATGAACTCTATGTGATGGATTGAGAGTGTTGAATTGGTCGGGCTTGCCTAGCATTGTGTTGGGCACCATCACGACCGGGGTTGGGGTCGTGACAAGAACTCCTGCCACGTCAAAGGTGCTGCACCAACCGGCCTACGCCGCTCATACGCCTCCCACCAAGTGAAGGCAGCTCCAGTAAACTGAAAAGTAGTGAAAGCCACACCACTGGACTCAAGAATCCTCGCTGTACGGAGCATCCGCTGACATCTGTCGAGAAAACCTTGGGCATCCTCGCCCTCAGCTCCACTAAATGTCGGAGGCTGGAGTCTACCAAACCTCTCGAGGCGACGCTGCTCGTCCTCGGGCATAACTGGAATCCTGAACTCCTGTACTCGTACCACTGGCTGAGCTGGAGGTGCCTCTGGAGTCTGTAATCCCTGACTACCTGCTTAGGTGTGCGAGCAGCGGGGGTCTGATTGCCTCCCCCTGCCTGTGAAGTAGCTGCTGCTGCTGTGGTGGCTGAAACCACCTGAGCCAGGCCCGTGCACACTGTCAAGATCTGAGCTAATGTCTCCTGAAGGCCAAGAATCACTATGGGCACAGCCGGTGCCTGAGCTGGTACTGTTGGAGCCTGATCTGGAACTGGGGCAGCTGGTGGTTCAATAGATGCTGCCCTCGCTGCTCTGCCTGGGACACGACCACGACCGCGTCCACGACCTCTGGTGGCCTCAGTAGGTGGCACTGGTGGTTGTCCGTCACGTCCGGTAGCTCGTGTCCTCACCATCTGTGAGAGAATAGAATAAGGAGAAGTTTAGTATTCGGATCAACAAGTTCGCACGACATGAATTTCAAGAATGTGGAATTTCCTAAAGGTTCTGCAGCCTCTCGAGGAGAAATACAGGCATCCCCGCACCGCTCCGCGAGACTCTACTAAACCGGCTCATGACTTGCAAGACCTAGTAACCTAGGCTTTGATACCAACTTGTCACGACCCCAACCCCGGTCGTGATGGCGCCCAACACAATGCTAGGCAAGCCCGACCAATTCAGCACTCTCAATCCCTCATTTAGAGTTCATTACCAACTAACAAGGTTTAAATACCAAATTAACATGAATAGAAATTTGCATCAGAAGATAAAATGTGCGGAAATCAAGGTAACATCACTACATAGCTCACCGATCCGGTGTCACGAGTCAAGAGCCTCTAATACAAGTCTGAGAAACAGCCTAAACAAGAGATAGTCTAAAATACTGGAAGTAAAGAGGATAGTGGGAGAAATCGGGTCTGCGCACGCCATGCAGCTACCTCGATGACTCCGGTGAAATCTGGACAGCAGAAATAGCTCGCACTACGCCTCAGGGATACCTGTATCTGCACACACGATGCAGGGAGTAATGTGAGTACTCCGACCCAGTAAGTAATAATAATAAATAATGGCTGACGGAAAGAAATCTCGTAAAAGCGCTAAGCAGTTCTATATCAAAGCAGTAAGGACATTTAAACAACAACTAAATGAAGAAGTCAGGCAAAACCC
>NW_017681234.1:0-11655 GCF_001879085.1 Nicotiana attenuata
CTTCATTTGAGCCAATGCTGGATCGATAAACTGCTTTTCCTTGACTTCCGCTACGAGTGACGATTCTGCTCCATTATGTACCATAACATTCCCCTCGTCTGATGTCGAAATACAAACCCCTAGACTGGCCAATTGATAAACCTCCCGAGCCAAGGGCCTTTGATCCACTCCCAAATGAGCCAAACTACCCATAGATTTCCGACTGAGAGCGTCGGCCACCACGTTCGCCTTCCCTGGATGGTACAAAATGTTCATATCATAATCCTTGAGTAATTCTAACCACCGTCGCTGCCTTAAATTCAATTCCTTCTGCTTGAACAAATACTGGAGACTCTTGTGGTCTGAGAACACATCCACATGGACCCCATAAAGGTAATGCCGCCATATTTTCAAAGCAAACACAACTGCCGCAAGCTCCAAATCATGCGTCGGATAATTCTTCTCGTGATTCTTGAGCTGCCTCGAAGCATAAGCTATAACTTTCCCATGTTGCATCAACACACACCCCAAACCAACCCTGGAGGCATCGCAATAAACCACAAATCCTTCCGTGCCTTCCGGCAAGGTCAATATTGGTGCCGAGGTCAACCTTGACTTTAGTTCCTGAAAACTTTTCTCACAAGCGTCGGACAATTGGAACTTAACCGCTTTCTGCGTCAACTTAGTCAATGGGGAGGCGAGGGCAGAGAATCCCTCCACAAACCTCCGATAATACCCTGCTAAACCCAAGAAGCTACGAATCTCCGTCGGGGTCGTGTGTCTAGGCCAATCTTTTACTGCTGCAATCTTCTGGGGTCTACCTGAACCCCTTCACTAGAAACAACATGACCCAAAAAGGCAACGGACTCAAACCAAAACTAACATTTTGAAAATTTTGCATACAACTGGTGCTGATGAAGAGTCTGCAGAACTGCCCTGAGGTGACCGGCATGATCCTCCCGGCTCCGCGAATAAACAAGGATGTCGTCAATAAAAACAATCACGAAGGAGTCTAGAAATGGCTTGAAGACACGATTCATAAGATCCATAAAGGCTGCCGGGGCGTTGGTTAGCCCAAAAGACATGACCAAGAATTCAAAGTGACCATAGCGAGTTCTGAAAGCGGTCTTGGGAATATCCTGCTCCCTAATCATCAATTGGTGATACCCGGACCGTAGATCAAAATTTTAGAGAAGAACCTTGCACCTTGCAATTGGTCGAACAAATCATCTATTCGAGGTAGAGGATATTTATTCTTGATGGTGACTTTGTTGAGCTGCCGATAATCAATACACATCCGGAGCGACCCATCCTTCTTCCTGACAAAGAGAACTGGAGCACCCCACGGCGACACACTCGGCCGTATGAACCCCTTTTCTAATAAACCCTTCAACTGCTCCTTCAACTCCCTTAACTCTGCTGGAGCCATTCTGTATGGTGGAATAGATATTGGCTTCGCATCTGGCAATACATCAATCCCGAAATCAATCTCCCTATCTGGCGGAATCCCTGGAAGCTCTTCTGGAAACACTTCGAGAAACTCATTCACGACTGGCACGGACTCGAGGGTAGACACTTCTGAAGTGGCGTCCACCACCCGGACCAAATGATAGATACATCCCTTCTTAATCATCTTTGAAGCCTTAAGGTTGGAAATAAACCTGCCCTTCGGCACCACATCGTTCCCTTTCCACTCGATAACCGGCTCATTAGGGAACTCGAGTCTCATGACTCTCGTTCGGCAGTCATGTTTAGCAAAGCACGAATAAAGCCAGTCCATCCCCATAATCACATCAAAATCCACCATTCTAAGCTCGATAAGATCGGCCGTGGTAACGCGACCACATACCGTGACAACACAATTCCTATAAACTCGCGCGGCTGTAATAGAATCACCAACTGGAGTCGATACAGAGAACGGCTCATGAAGATGTTCGGGTTCTACCCCAAAGCTTAAAGCAATGAAAGGGGTGACATAAGACAAAGAGGACCCCGGATCAATAAGAGCATAACAATTAATGGCCTGAACAGACAAGATACCTGTAACCACATCTGGAGAAGCCTCTGCACTCTGAGGACCACTCAAAGCATAGAACCGGCTGGGTCCACCTCTACCACGAGCCCCACCCCTAACTGTACCACGACCTGCTGGGGCTGGAGGACGCACATATGGTGTGGCAACTGAAGAACCGTACGACTGAGCAGATCCCCTACCCATGCCCTGACCGGGCACACAACAGTCTCGCTGAATATGACCTCTCACCCCGCATCTGAAACACACCGGGATATCCTAGTAGCAAGTCTCTGTATGAAATCTCCCACACTTGGGGCATGGAGCCCTCCCCTGCTGCTGTGATCTCCCTCCTAAACGACCGAACTGATGGGGTCTCCTACTGTCTGAACCTGGTCTCATGCGGTTGCTCTGTTGATAACTGTGCAGAGATGGTGGTGCGCTCACTGAGGACTGAGCATATGACTAGGACGACCCTGATGACCCTCTTCCCTGAGCTGATCTCCTTGAGTGACCCCCTGATCGGGCCCTGCTGCTATTCTCCCTTTCCGCCCGAATCTTCAACTTCCTAGCCTCTATGGCCTGAGCGAATCCCACAATCTTTCCATAGTTCATATCCGAGTGTAGGGCCGCTGTAGCAGCCTCATTTACTACCAAGGGACTAAGGCCCTGAACAAATCGCCGAACTCTAGCTGCCATGGTCGACACTAACTGAGGAGCATACTTGGACAATCTCACGAACTCCATGTGGTACTCCCAAACACTCATACTGCCCTGCTTGAGGGTCTCAAACTCCGTGGCACGGGCTGCTATTGTCTCAGCAGGCAAGAACTGGTCCATGAACGCATCTACAAACTCATCCCATCTGGCCGGAGGTCCTCCCTCCCCACGGGAGTCCTCCCACATCTCGAACCATGAATACGCTGCTCCCCTCAACCTGTATGATGCCAATTCAACTCCCTCTGTCTCTGAAGCTTTCATCACTCGGAGGGTCTTATACATTTCATCAAGAAATTCCTGCGGATCGGCCTCTGGGTCTGTGCCTGAGAACTCTGGTGGGGCTAACCGCAAAAACTGGTTAACTTTGGAGCTGGTAGAATCTCCCTGTCCGCTAGAGGATGTAGGGGCATCCTGAGATCTCTGGGCCTGAGCGGCCACTAACTGGGTCAACATGCTGATGGCTCCCCTAAGGTCCACATTAGAAACCTCGGGACCAGGAGCTGGAATGGTGCCAGATTCAGGAATATCGGCGGGAGGGATGGTGGCACCCTCTGCCACTGTAGGATCAGGAACATGCTGGTCTGGGACAGACGGGCCAGGTAGGTTCAAGGCCGGGGAGTCACTCTCACCCACGGCATCAGGTACATGATTCATAGCCTCACTCGTGGTGGCATTGGCCCCAAGGCCGAGTCTAGCTCTCTTTTTAGGTGCCATTACTGAAAAAGCCCGGAACAAAGCACGAGTTAGATATAGATACTTTCACACCTCACTTCACCGCACGATACAGAATAACAAAGAAGTGGGAAATTTCCTAAATGTCCATGCAGCCCCCCACTTATAGATGTGGTCGACTTCACACCGATAAGTAGGGCTCTACTAGACACGGCTCCGAGACATCCTAGGACTCCTTTAAACCTTAGGGGCCTTCGATACCAAGTTTGTCACGCCTCCAAATTCGAGGGACCATGACCGGGCGCCGGATCCGGGGTGTTAGCCCCCGGTCAGCGAACCTTGGGTTTGCCTTTCCCTAACCCACGGTTACCCCACGTTTTGTCCTTACTCAATATTCCAAGGAATTAAGCCGTATAGGTTTAAGGTTAGAACCCAATCCTTTTATCAAAAATACCCATGCGTATTAATATTTAAGGAAATTACAAGTTTTATGCCCAACAGTATGCAACATAGCACCTTGACACAAGTTCTTAACCCGCACTCTACTGGTCTACGGTAGCCTCTAGAAGTTTAGCCAGGATATAATAACGCGAGTATTATTCTGCCTGGTGATAGGCCTCCAGCTCATACCCTTTAGCAACAAATAATCCAAAAAAATAAAACTCCGGTAAACAAGCGCGCTGAGCCACGCAGGGCCCCGGAGAGCGCAAGGGGCCTCAGTCCTAGAGAAGCGTGATGGATGAGACCTGAAGGGGAGCTCTACGAGTCGGTGGACTCGGAGTACCTGCTACGATTCGCACCTACAAGTCATAAACACGAAGTTTGTAGCGCCCCGGCAAAAGGGAACGTAGTAACATTTGAATTGTACTGGTATGTATAACAAACTTTACCATGAAGTAACCTTAACCATTACACGAATAACCAAAATAGAGGAAACAACAATGAATACACAGACAAGAAAAAAACAATCATAAGGCAAACGAAGTTGACAATCTCTCCTTTTCCCATCATGATTCCACATTTTCAATTTCACAATGTCTCGTATGTTTCATCTTAAATAATGGAATATCGATCACTTTCATCCGTTATTCAGCCGTTGCCACCCTTGATACCTAAAACCCACACCTTATTACTGTGTGGTTGTGGCGCGCAACTCGATCTCCACCGGAGCCAAATCACAAGTTCACAGAACAATAAGCACAACAACAACAATTTACAAGGAAGACAAGCAACGAGTTCAGGAATAACAACAACAAATCCCATAACAACAGCAACACATCACAAAGAACAAAAACGATAACTCAAAACAAGAGTTTTATAATGACTATCAAGTGCCATTTCCAATCTTTTAACGGCCCGTTGTACCATTTAAATCACAAACAATAACTTTTCCACAACTAGGCACAAAGGAATGTTTACCGACAGTTATTTTCAATATCACCAATTCGATTCCTCTTTCCATACAGTTAGTTCCACAGTTCTTACCACATAACACATTCGCAATTACAACTTGGTTTATTGCCATTTACTTGCACAACCATATAGGACGTCTCAACCAACAACGTTTAAGGCACAACATTGACATGAATTCACAAATGGTTTACACAAGAAAACACATACTACTCACAAGAGTTTAACTTCACAACTAATCCATGAAGATATCACATACCAAGTATTTGGACACCAAGCATGGCGATTTTACAAAGGTTAAAGTTAGCCATACATACCTGGAGTTGAATCCCTTTTTAATTTCTACTTCCAATTCACCAAAAATCTAGCAAAGGCAATATAGTGCACAAATTAATACTCGTAACTTAGAATTCAAGGTTCAAAACCACTAACCGAACATACTTAGGTTATCAACCCCTTCTTTGTACAAGTCTTTGCTCCCACCCAATTACTCCCACTAGGTTTTAGGTTTTAATAAACATGCATGCACAATTTTAGCCATTATTTCCAAGAACCAATGCATGAGACTCCCCCCTAGTTTAAACCAGAAATTCAATGAAAAAGGGTTAGGGATTTTACCTGCAAGAAAGAGGGGGATGAAGATAAGCTTGAGATTTCCCGGCCCGGATTGTTTTGAAGAATCAAATTTTAGAGGAGATGACTTTCTCTCTCAAGACCCTTTCTTCCTCTCTCTTATTTTGTGCAGAAGATCGTTAAAGAATGAGGGGTTAGGTGTTTTATTACAAAAGGGGTCGGGTTTTAAAATTTAGAAAAATAGAAGCCGAGCAAGATCTGCGGTCGCATTCTGCGATCGCAGAATCGAAATGCGGTCCGCAGATGCGATCGCAGAAGTGCCCCCAAAACTCTGAGGGGTCTGTTTGGGTCTGCGACAGGAATGCGGTCCGCATTCCTGTTATGCGGTCGCATTATGCACCGCAGAACTGACCTTCACAAATCCTTGAGCAATTTATGCAACGATTATACGGTCCACATATTGGTTATGCGATCGCATAATAGACCGCATTTTCAACACTAATTTTGACAATTCTTCTGTTTCACTCTGCGGTAGAAATGCGGTCCGCATATCAATTATGCGGTCGCATTTTGGACCGCATCTGATCTCAAGTTTAACCAAACCACAGCTTCTCTATGCGATAGGAATGCGGTCCGCATACCAGATCTGCGACCGCATTCTTGACCGCATAATGGCATTTTTTTCTGGGAAATTGATTCTTTTGACTTTTTTTACAGGCTTAGATCAATACCAAGGGTCCGAACCACGGCTCGCAAGCCCGCCGCGAAGAATTCAACGTATTCCTAACACATATTCGGAGTCGAAACCACAAGATACTAGGTTTTTGAGCCAAAAATTTTACGGGGCCTCACACCAAGTCACAATCCCCAATGGTGCACGACCCCACACTCATCATCTAGCGTGTGTGTCACCTCAAAGTAGCTCAACGATGTGAAATACGGGGTTTCAACCCTCAGGGCAATATTTACAATCATTACTTACCTCAATTCGATCCAAATTCTAGCCCGCGATGCCCTTGCCTCTCGAATCGGCCTCCGAATACTCCAAATCTAACCAAAATAGATTCATACCATCAAAAATATGCTAAAGGAACAAAGCCCACTTGAAAATAACCAATTTACACCAATGTTCCCGAAATTGGCCAAACCCGACCCCCGGGCCCACGTCTCAGAATCCGATAAAAATCACAACACTTGAAAACCCATTCGCTCACGAGTCTACCCATATCTAATTCACCAAAATCCGACATCAAATGGCCATCCAAATCCCCAAAATCAACTCTCCAAACCTTCCTCCATTATCCCAATTTTCACCCCAAATTCCCAAATTAAATGATAAGAATCAAGACATAATTATGAAATTTAACCAAATTTGAGTGAAGAACACTTATCCCAATCAATCCTCTGAAAATGCCTTCAAAAATTGCCTCAATCCGAGCTCCATAGCTCCAAAAATGCAAAAATGGCTGAAATCCTCGAAATAGAGTACTTTATAATCTTCCCAGGAATTTACCCTATGCTATCGCGGACAAACTAATGCGATAGCAAAGCAAAAAATTTTCCAGCCCTTCTTTTACTCTATGCGATCACTGCCATTCCCCAGCGATGGCGTAGAATAAATTTTTCCAACAGCCTTCTCCAACTCTTCCGGACAGCCTCTAGTATAATGGTCATAACTTTTTTTAAAAGACTCCAAACTACAATTGGTTTAACTTTCTCAAAACTAGACATCAAGGGGTACAACTTTCATTTTTGGATCATCTTCAAATGCCTTATAGATTGTGAGATATAAGCTTCCAAAGTCGGGTCATTGCAACAGAGATTTTACTATATGCGATCGCGGGAAGATTTACGCGATCGCATAACACAACTCCATTTTTCCAAATTTCTTTATGCTAATGCGGTCAGATCTATGCTAACGCACTGTACACCCCTGAAGCTAAAAACCAGCAACTAGAAATGGCCTAGAAATGGTCCGAAACCTCCCCGAAACTCACCCGAGGCCCTCGGGACCTCAACCAAACATGCCAACACATCCCATAACATCATTCAAACTTGTTCCAACCTTCGGAACGCTCAAAACAACATCAAAACATCGAATCACCCTCGATTCAAGCCTAAGAATTCCCAAACTTCCGAATTCCAAATTCGGTCAAAAAGTATATCAAACCCGTCCGAATGACCTCAAATTTTGCACACACGTCAAAAATGACACAACGGACCTACTCCAACTTCCAGAATTCCATTCCGACCCCGATATCAAAATTTCCACTGCCGACCGGAAAATGCCAAATTTTCAATTTCTCTAATTCAAGCCTAAATCTACCACGGACCTCCAAAATACATTCCGGATGCGCTCCCAAGTCAAAAATCACCTAACGGAGCTAACCGAATCATAAAAGTCCAAATCCGAGATCGAATACTAAAAAGTCAAAACCTGGTCAAACCTTTCAAATTTTTAAGCTTCAACTGAGAATTGTTCTTCCAAATTTGTTCCGATTACCCTGAAAACAAAAACCGATGATTTAGATAAGTCACAATACATCACACGTGGCTAGCCATGCCCAAGAACTGGCGAGCGAAGAGCAAAAGCTCAAAATGACAGGTCGAGTCGTTACAGCAGCAAAATTGGGCAGTCGCGGCGCACCACACGCCGCGGCTATGGTGATTTCTCAGAGCTTTGCTTTTTGCATCGTTTTTGAAGTCCAGACGTGGTTCTCCACCACCGAACGCGATCCCGGCTTAGTCCTTCGGGCTTTTACTCAGACTTCAAAGCTCCACATAGCTCGAATTAGCTCCATAACATCTACATCAAACGAAATCACTCCAATAAGGCTTAACACACGAAATAAGTGCAAAACACTAGCGATTAAAGCTCAAACTCAATTAAATTGCAGTAAATTAGAGTGGAATAAGCGACTAAAACGGGATTATAGCCTACCATCATCACCCCACACTTAAACTATTGCTCGTCCTTGAGTAATTAAACTATACTTTATAAAGACACGACCTTTTTAAGCAACTCTCTTATCTCATCACACCAAGAATATTTAAAATAGACTAAGCACAATAGTGTAATATCTCCACCTCAAGATTTGACTCAAAAGTACCCCGCATTATTCACAATTGACTCACTTACTCTAACATAGAGGTCAAGTATTACTTTTCCTTCATAAATCAAGTGCCCTCACACAACAATAGAGAACAATAAAAGTTAAGAACAATTAGGAATTCAAGATAGAAAGAATTCACTCACTCTCAGAAACAACGTTCATATGCCACAAAAGATGAACCATAGGCTTGCCCGTAGTGTACTACTCTATTAATTGAGTTCAATCAGTTAATGATCAAGTAGTACTTTAATTGGTTGTAATGTATGCTGCGGGACGAGTAGGATACATTTAGATATAAGATTGACTATACCTCCCTAAGCACTTTAATACATACACTTTAACATTTTAAACCCCACACTTATGTCAAACCATGACTCCACCTTCACATCAATATACATCAACTCCCAAATTATTTAAGCACATTTACATAAAGAGTTACCACTTATCAATGAGTATTTTTCACAATAATACAACTATTATTTTTCTTTTCCAATTCAAGTGGCTCTTACTTTTTCAAAACAGTGCACCTTTCTCCTTATTTCATTAGTTCCACTACAAAGCCAAACCAACCACCCTACACTTTAACTTTTACAAAGTTCATACAATTCAAGTGCGTACGAGAGGTACAAGGTTCAAATAGATGGTCAATTCAAACAAATGGGTAAGGCTTGTAATGTGGTTGCCAAAGAAACAGGATTACAGGCTCGAAGGGGTTAACTAAGATACATAACAATTGGGTGGGTAAAAACATATATCTAGCTTAATAAAGAAACGCCTTATATCACTTCCAAGACTGAAGAAAACTACTATTTCGCTTTGCAAACACCCGGGGCAAGTTCTAGATATCAAACGCAATGCACAGAATAACACAAAACCTCACACACACACATGGCATATAACTCACTTAGGATCGGACTATCAAGACACTCTAGTCAAGCAGTCATGCAAAGTTAAGATCATACAATTTAAGGTACTTCTTCAATAGTCAAAAACTGAGCCTAAGCGTCACAACTAAAGCACTCACTATTCTCAAGGCATAACAAAGTTATGAGATATTGATTCCATTTCAAATCATATCACAAGGCTTCCTACTCCTAAAAAAAAAACTAACTACACCTAGTTCAAACAAAACCCTTAGAAAAGAACCGCGATACAATGAAATACCAAGGGGGAATTGTTATACTACCTACAAAAGAAAATATCTTTGTCTTTTTCTTTCGACTTTAATCCCTCAAGAAACTTGTCGAATGATATCCATCGTCGGGAAAATCGAAAATTTCATATTTTTTATGTTTTTTCAATTTTTTCTACTACTCAAACTAACAAAAGTAAAAACTAAGACTAATATACATACAACATACAAATATCCCCCACTCCTCACTTTAAGTTATGGAATACCCCATGACACACAACTAAAAACCATAAGGTAGAGAAAACCTCCCTTAATATCTATTCGGGGCATGAATCAAAGTCGGTATCCCTTCCACGCACCCGAACTAGTGCACATATCCACACAGACAACATCTTCTTAGCCTTCTTAGGATACACCCCACACTTATATTTCTCAATAACTGCAGCCTTCTCCTTCACACCTTTCACCTTCCACTCAACACTTGCAGCTGGCTTCTCCCTTTTCACCCCCTTTTCTATATTCATCTCAAAAGTCACTGTCTCCTCGCCCACTCTAAGCATGAGCTTTCTTTCATGTATATACAATATTGCTCTAGCTATTGCTGAGAATGGTCTTCCTAGGATGAGGGGTATCTCCTTATTCTCCTCCATCTTCACCATTATAAAGTCTACAGGAAATACGAACTTATCCGCCCCCACTAAGACATCTTCAACTATCCCCTTGGGTATTATCTTTGTTTGATCTATCAGCTGCAATGATACTGGTGCAGACCCTATCTCTCCAATCTCATTCTCTAGTTTCCTGTAAATAGACAAATGCATTAGATTAATTGAGGCACCAGAATCACATAAAGATTTATCAAATTTAAGAGTGCCTAAAGAGAAAGGTATAGTAAAACTTCCTAGATCTCTACACTTTTGTGGGAGTTTATTTTACAAGATTGCACTGCAACGCTCAGTAAGCTTGACCACTGAGGTCTCTTCTATCATCCTCTTCTTTGTAAGGATCTCCTTCAAGAACTTTGCACAAGCTGGAATTTGTGAGAGAATTTGTGAATGGCAGATTTACATTAACCTATCTCAGCATATCTAGAAATCTCTCAAACTACTTGTCCAGCTTTTCTCTATAGAGCTTTTGCCGGAAAGGTAGAATAGGCATTTGCTCGCTCACATCATGTTCATCCCTTCTTGAAGTCTCTTCCTTCTTCTTTTTGTTAGTTCCCTTTTTGCCTTTCTTCTTTTTAACATCTTCAATTTTTAGCTCCTTCCCACTTTCTTTTTCAGGTACCACCTCTTTTTGGATTTGGGTGAGATCTTTCAACACTTGCCCGCTTCTCAAGGTCACATCATTTACCATTTCTTTGGGATTCTTTTCAGTGTCAGCTGGCAGAGTACTTGGGATTCTCTTAGACAATATAGTTACAATTTGTCCAACTTGTCTCTCCAAGTTCCGCAAACTTGTCCCAAGTTCTTTGATAGGTGCACTATGAGCATCTAGCCTCCCATTTGTCTTGACATTAAATTATTTCATCAAATCTTCTAACCCATATTTAATAGGTTATTGAGGCTGAAACTCCTACCTCTGCTAGTTTTTGAATCCTGGAGCTCCTTGTCCCTGAAATCTGTGGTTGTTTTGTTGCCATGAATTATAGTACCCCCAAGTGAACTCCATAAAAAACAGGGGTGCTTCTGACCCATTGCATTGAAGTTATCATTACCCAGAGCATTCACTTCCTCCATTGAAGCTTGACACTCATGAATAGGATGTCCTCTTCCACATATATCACAGGCTACATATGGCTCATTATGTACCGAGGCTAAGGTCAGTTTCCTTATTTCGTTGGCCATTGCATCAAGTTATACCTACACAAATGTATTAGTATCAACTTGGTGAACACCAGTTGATCTTCTTCTTTCAACGATCTCCGAGGGCCACTGATTTGCATCTTCAGATAGCTCATCTAGAATAGTGACTATCTCCTCGAGAGTCTTTGTCATCAACGGACCTCTAGCTGCATTGCTCAATGTTCTACGTGAGGCCGGTGT
>NW_017681235.1:0-11653 GCF_001879085.1 Nicotiana attenuata
ACAAATGCATTAGGATTATATTATTAGGGACAATTTAAGATAGGAAATTATAAATTGCTTTAGATTTGCCCTTTTAATAATAAAACGAGACGAGCCTCGCTAAACAAAACAAACAAATTGCGGGGCCCTCGATACATGTTTATACAAAATACTTAGACTTCGGGATGGGCCGTTTAGCGAATTTCACGGCCTTCCCCAAAGATAATAACGCGTTAGTCACTTTAGGCGCATTTTTGATAATTCTACCTTCTTAAATACGGGTGCACATTTATGTGACCCAAATCCAAATCTCAACGAAGTCGAAATGTGTCAAAAATTGCGGGTGCATTTATGTGACGCGATTCGAGACATGTTTTCACGACGTTGCAATTCTTGTAAAATAATAATAATAATAATAATAATAATAATAATAAAAGCGGTTCAAAATTAAAAAGCACATAGGTCAAAACATGTATTAAAATCAAATAAATAAGCCAAATATGACAGTTGAGCGACCGTGCTAGGACCACGGAATCCGGGAGTGCCTAACACATTCTCCTGGGTTAACAGAATTTCTTACTCGAATTTCTGGATCGCGGACTGTTAAACAGAGTCATAATTATCTCGGTTCGGGATTCAACCGGTGACTTGGGACACCATAAATCTCCCAAGTGGCGACTCTGAATCTTAATATAAATAATCCCGTTCCGATTGTCCTTTAAGTGGAAAAACTCCTTTACGCCCTTCCGGGGGTGTAGTGCGAAAAAGGAGGTGTGACAGCTCTGGCGACTCTGCTGGGGACACAAACCCAGAACTTCGGTTCAGGGTTTAAGAATTCGAGCTTAGAATAATTGTTATGTTTGGCTTTATTTGATTTTCTTACATGTTTCATGCTAAATGTGCTAAATGCTTTACCGCTTTGATATTATCTGAACTGTGTATAAACTGTGCCGAAACCCTTCTCTTCTCACCTCCGGGGATGTGCTCACTGGTGGAGACTCCCTATTCTGTTAGTGTCATACCTTAAAGTAAGAAAGAGGCTGGACAAGTTACTAAGCCGGACGATCCCGCGGGTCCCCGGTACGTAGCCCCCTCCTCGACTCGAGTTGTCCGCTCGGGTACATAGTCTAGAACCTATACCCAGGTTTTGAACCTAGAATAACTTGACCTCATGCCGGATCCCTAGTAGGAATGCTTATCTGCATCACGTGCATTTTAACTTAGGGGACTCAACACAGGGGTTGGGTCCGTCTAGGACAGGTGTACCCGGAATAATGGACCATCCTGATGCATCATACTTGTGCATTTATCTGTTTTGGACTCGCATGCTGACCGGCTTTGAATATCTGGGAAAAATTGGAAAAACAAAAAGAGAAAAAGAGAAAATAGCAGTGTAGAGAGTTAATTACCTATACTAGAAAAACCAATGTCTAAGTAGTGCCGAAATGCTGCCGGATTTTTGAGAAAATGAGAGAAAAAAGAAGGAAAGTATTTTTTTTACTAGTTTGTTTTGTTTGCCAATGGAAAAGAAAAACAAAAAAAGAGTTTTATTTTCAAATTAGTTTGTTTATTTGCCACTGAAAAAGAAAATATAAAAAAGAATCTTGCTTTCAGAAATAGTGTATTTTCCAACAAAAACAAAAAGAGTCTTGTTTTCAAAAATAGTTAGGTTTATTTGCCCGAACTACGCAGGTTTGATTCTCACCGGATGTGAGATACGTAGGCAACCCTCATCGGGTCCAACCTCCCCTTTTCAAAAATAGCCAAAAATGCCAAATTTTTTAATTTCGTCATGAATAAGTCGGGTGCCGCCATTCTTGTTTAAAATAAGCCGAATGTCCCCAAAAGGGCGCCGGAAGGCTGTTTTTGCAAGAACAGCCACCCTAAGTCAGTTTCAACGGTTAGCGGGCACAGCCTTAAAATCTTCTCCCCGAAGTGCTGAAAGGCCGTAACTGCAAAACCGGCCGTTTGTTTTAAAATTGGAAATTTGAACAAAAATAGTGTCATTTTTTTCTTTTAGGTCAAAATAAGTGATTAAATCACCTTAATAGATGTGCAGGATGAGCACGATTCAAAATAAGGGGAACTTGCATATAGGCCCTCGGCGAGACCGAACGATGTCCGCAGGCACCAGGAGCTTTAATGTATTCATGATTGTCTTTTGAGTCTGTATTTCTTTTTTTACCAGAGTTTGTCTTTTGAGTCTGTATTCCCTTTTTTACTAGAGTTGGTCATTTGAGTCTGTATTCCCTTTTCTACTGGAGTCTGTATTTCCTTTTCGTTAAAAGTCAGTCAGTTGATTGAGTCTGTATTTTCGTTTAAAATGGAATAGGGATGGTGGAGTCTGTAGTTCTTTTCTACATTAGAGTCTGTTAGTTGTTTAATCTGTCAGTTTTGAGTCTTTGTAATAGACTTATTTGCTATCAATAAAATTGAAAATCCCAAAAAAATATTTTGCTTCTACTTTACATTTATTCTGCAAGAACTACGCTTGGTCTAATTCACGCGGGGTCGTGATACGTAGGCAATATCCATAGGATTCGACCGTAACCAAATAATAAAAATAGGAGAGAAAATGCAAAAAGAGAAAGCGGCAAGAAACAATGGAAAATAAAAAAAAGAAATGGCACATAGACATAAGGAAAAGCCGGGATGACGCATGCAACCAAGCAAAGGCATAATAGAAATGGTTAACTGCTTAGGTGCATTCACTCCCCAATGTGCGGTCATCTATCTGTTAATGCCCTAACCGCTAACAAAGTTGTTGTTGATGAGTTCAGGCAAGTGTTTAAGTTGACTGGCATTCTGGCAACCCATTCCTACAACACCCGCTCTAAGGATAAGTCAAACATGGTCAACCAGGAAATGGAAGCAAGCATTGTCGACCCGTCTAGGGAGGAGGAAGTAGGGGACGTTAATGCAATGAAGGAGGAGATGTATAAACTGAAGCAACAAATGGCCGAGATGTACCAGGCCTGGTCGAAGGGACATCCACCACCAACTTATCCTGCTAACCCCACCTACCTCCCACCACTAGCTCAGCCTCAAGATCCTCCCACAGTGAACTCATCTCCTGCTTTCCCTACTTACCAGCAGTACTACGGAACCACCTCCCAAACACCACCACCTCCACCACCCAAACAAATTCCATGCCCTCCACCACCAACTACTCATGTGTTTGTGGCTCCTCCACCTGTCACACTACACAGGTCTTCTAGCGAACCTTAGTTCCAAACCCATGATAACTAGTATTACCCACCCGAAGCCACTTTCAAATCGCCAGATCCATGCCCTTACAATCCCCGTCTTGATCTCTCAGCTGAGGAAGAAAAGCCTCCCAAAAACCCTGAGCAAGAAGAAATGATACGGAAGGTTAAGAGCTTAGAACAGTCATTCCGAAATATGCAGAGGCTCGGAGGACAAGTGAGTGTAGCCTACAAGGACCTGTGCATGTTTCCTGACGTCCAGTTGCCAGCAGGATTCAAGCTGCCCAAGTTTGACCTATATGATGGCCACGGTGATCCGGTGGCCCACTTAAGGGGGTTCTGCAGCAAGATGAGAGGAGCTGGAGGAAGGGACGAGTTATTGATGGCTTACTTTAGTCAAAGTCTAAGTGGAGCAGCTTTGGAGTGGTACACACGACAGGATCATGCTCGATGGTACACTTGGGACGACCTGGCCCAAGCATTTGCATGTCATTTTCAGTACAATCTCGAAATTGTCCCGGACCATCTGTCACTAACTAAAATTGAGAAGAAGCCCGGAGAAAGCTTCAGAGAGTATGGTTTTCGGTGGAGAGAGCAGGCGGCAAGAGTCGATCCTCCAATGAAAGAGAGCGAGATGGTTGATTATTTCCTACAGGCTTTGGAGCCCACCTACTATGGTCACCTGGTGTCAGCAGTGGGAAAATCTTTTAACGAGGTCGTGAAAATGGGAAGTATGGTGGAAGAGGGTCTCAAGTCTAACAAGATTATGAGCTATTCAGCAATCAAAGCAACTACTCAGGCTATTCAGAGCGGCACTGGAGGAGTATTGGGAAAGAAGAAGAAAGAAGAGGTTGCAGTAGTGGAATCGAGAGCTTGGTCCAGAGGTCCATCACCATATTATCACCAACCTCGCCCTCACCCCAAACCTACCCACACACCCCATATGGCCCACCGCATCACTATTACTCACCAGTTTCTCTGTCCACCACGCCCAGACATACCCCAACCTCCTACCCATGTGCAATGTCGCGCACCCACCCCACTAAATGCTTAACCACCCCCGAGAACCAACAGAACTCCCACAGGAACCGGTTTTCGACCTAACCCTGCATTTAAGAATGATAGGCTGCAAAAGAAAAAGACTTTCACTCCCTTGGGTGAATCTTACACTAGCTTGTACCACAGATTGAGACAACTGGGCATGTTGAGTCCGATTGAATCCAAATTGCCAAACCCTCCCCCAAGGAATCTGGACCACTCTGTGAGTTGTGAGTATTGCTCAGGTGCGCCGGGACATGACACAGAAAAATGCTGGCACTTGAAAACGGCCATCCAGGAGCTCATTGACACCCGCCGAATTGAAGTGCAAGCCCCAGAAACGCCTAACATCACCCAAAATCCATTGCCAACCCATCACGAGACCCATATGATTGAGCTAGTCCAGAAGGGAAAGCATAAGAAGCCTTCACAAACCATCATGATGATCAGGGCTAGTGAGGATAGATCAAATGAGAAACTAACAAAGGGGAGAGCATTGATCAAGGTAGAAGAAACAGTTAGCAAACCAGTTGTAGTGATGAAGAAGGAGCTTTTGAGTAGTGTTGCAGAAAAACAAGAACCAGCTAAAGTGGTAGTGTTGGGGGCAGCTGTCAAGCCCGTTGTGATTGTAAAAGGGGCTCGCACAGAGCCGGTTGTCATTAAGCCAGTGACTCAGTTACCAGTAATCAGTGAAAAGGCCGTCCCATGGAATTACGGCCGAGTGACAGTGATATATCAGGGGAAGGAAGTTAAGGAAGAAGTTTGTGAAACCCATGGGCTGACTCGCTCAGGAAGATGCTTTGCTCCTGACGAGCTGAGAAAGGCTAAAATCACCAAAGATAATCCAGTACCAGTAAAGAAAGCTGTAACCGAAGAAGAGGCAGAAGCACTCTTGAAGAAGATGAAGGCACAAGATTATTCCATTGTAGAACAGTTGAAAAAGACCCTGGCACAGATCTCATTGCTATCATTACTGATCCACTCAGATGAGCACCGCCAGGCATTGATGAAAATTTCGAACGAAGCCCATGTTCCTGATAAGATTTCTGTGAACCATTTAGAGAAAATAGCAAACAAGATTTTTGAAGTCAACAGGGTTACATTTTCTGATGATGAGCTGCCTTTGGAAGGCACTGAGCATAATAGAGCACTCTACCTCACGGTGAAATGTGAAGACTCTGTGGTCACCCGGGTGCTAGTTGTTAACGGGTCCAGTGCAAACATTTGCCCTCTTTCCACCCTGGAAAAGTTAAAGGTGGACAGTGAGAGAATCCACAAAAATAGTATTTGCGTGCGAGGATTTGATGGAGGAGGCAAGGACACAGTCGGGGATATAGTGTTGGAACTGACGATAGGTCCGGTTGAATTCACTATGGAGTTCCAGGTGATCGACGTGGCCGTCTCTTACATTCTCTTGTTAGGCCGACCCTGGATCGAGCAGCAAAAGCAGTGCCATCTACCTTGCACCAGATGGTTAAATTCGAGTGGGACAGGCAAGAGACTGTGGTGCATGGGGAAGATAGCTCGTGTACTCTGGGTGGTGCCATTGTGCCTTTCATAGAAGCTGAGGATGAAAAAGGTCCATGGGTTTATCAAATCTTTGATACGGTATCGGTTGAAAAGATCCCGGAAGGGAAGTGTATTCCTGTGCCAAAGGTAGCTGCTGCATCCGTCATGGTTGCGTCGGAAATGCTGAAGAACGGATTTGTACCTGGAAAAGGCTTGGAAGCTTCTTTATAAGGCATCGTACAGCCCGTATCCCTTCCTGCAAACCTGGATACTTTTGGTTTAGGTTTCAAGCCCACTGCTGCAGACATAAGGCGAGCTAGAAAGATGAAAAAGAAAGCATGGACCCTTCCAAAACCTATTCCCCGCCTTTCCCATTCCTTTGTCAGGCCTGGTACTAAGAAGCGCCTAGCAACAGCAATGCCCAGTGGTGTGGTTGATCCCGACAAGGAGTTGATCGAAAGGTTTGAAAAGTTGTTTTATGAGGTGAATGTGTTGGAGGCTGGAGAAGGACCAAGCAAGGCAGATGCTCAGTTCGTGGGGCCCCAAGCAAAGCTTAACAATTGGGAAGCAACTCCCCTTCCTACCCAGAGGGAGTCTTGGTAGTTAGTTTTGATTTCCGTTCAATTTAATCTGGATTATTTCCAAGGTTGTAATTCGGATGCTATGTTCCGTCCGTTTGGATGAGTTAAACCTTGTTATCTTCAATATTAATGAAATGCAATTTCCCTCATTTTTTTCATTCCTGATAGTTTTGTCTTTCTTTTCTTTCTTGTACAGTCCCTTTTACGCTGGTTTCAGTGATATGTCATGCATAAGGAGTCTCCAGCCCAGTCTTAAATGCCAATCTAACTCAGACATAATAATACAAGAAATTGAGTGTGATGACGAAATAGAATATGATGATGAGGAAGCTTTTGAGGAAATCAGTAAAGAATTAAGCCATTTTGAAGGAAAACCCAAACCTAATCTGAATGACACAGAGGCAACCAATTTAGGGGATCAGGAGAATGTGCGGGAAACGAAAATAAGTGTCCATTTGGAACCTCAGCTCAGAGAAGAGATAATTAAAGCACTGTTTGATTACAAAGATGTTTTTGCATGGTCATATGATGACATGCCAGGTTTAAGCACTGATTTGGTGGTCCACAAATTGCCTACCGACCCAGCATGCCCTCCTGCGAAGCAGAAGCTAAGGAAATTTAAAACAGACATTAGTGTGAAAATCAAAGAAGAGGTCACCAAGCAGTTCGAGGCAAAGGTCATCCGGGTCACGCGGTATCCCACCTGGTTAGCCAATGTTGTGCCTGTGCCAAAGAAGGATGGAAAGACCAGAGTGTACGTAGATTACCGAGATCTCAATAAGGCGAGTCCAAAAGACAACTTCCCACAACCAAATATCCACATATTGATTGACAATTGTGCCAAACATGAGATTGGTTCCTTCGTGGATTGTTATGCGGGCTATCACCAGATTTTGATGGATGATGAAGATGTGGAAAAGACGGCATTCATCACTCCTTGGGGAACGTATTGTTATAGGGTCATGCCATTTGGGTTGAAGAATGCAGGGGCCACGTATATGAGGGCGATGACCACCATGTTCCATGACATGATACATCGGGAAATTGAGGTCTATGTAGATGACATGATCATAAAGTCGAGAAAACAATGTGACCATGTCAAGGACTTGAGGAAATTTTTCCAGAGGCTCCGCAGGTACAACCTCAAACTTAATCCAGCGAAGTGTGCGTTTGGAGTCCCATCTGGGAATTGTTGGGATTTGTGGTAAGTCGGTGCGGTATTGAGTTAGACCCGTCCAAGATCAAAGCCATTCAGGAGCTACCGCCGCCACGGAACAAGAAAGAGGTGATGAGTTTGCTTGGCAGGTTGAATTATATTAGCAGGTTCATTGCCCAGCTCACAACGACTTGCGAGCGCATCATCAAGCTGCTAAAGAAAGATGCTGCGGTCAGATGGACGGATGAATGTCAAGCAGCATTTGACATGATTAAGGAGTATTTGGCTAGTCCACCCGTGTTGGTCCCGCCGGAGCTGGGAAGACCCTTGATCCTTTATCTGACAGTTTTGGATAACTCTTTTGGTGTGTACTGGGGCAGCATGACATCACAGGAAAGAAAGAGCAGGTGATTTACTACCTCAGCAAGAAGTTCACATCGTATGAGGTGAAGTACACTCAGCTTGAGAGGACGTGTTGTGCCTTAACCTGGGTAGCGCAGAAGTTGAAACGTTACTTGTCAGCATATACCACCTATCTCATCTCTCGGTTGGATCCGTTGAGGTACATTTTTCAGAAGCCCATGCCCACAGGGAGGTTGGCGAAGTGGCAAATCTTGCTTACGGAGTTTGATATTGTCTACGTGACCCGGACTGTAATGAAAGCACAAGTGCTGGCTGATCATTTGGCCGAGAATCCAGTTGATGATGAATATGAACCTTTGAAAACATACTTCCCCGATGAGGAGATAATGCATGTTGAAGAATTAGAACAAGTCGAGAAGCCAGGATGGAAACTGTTCTTTGATGGGGCTGCCAATGCCAAGGGTGTCGGGATAGGAGCGGTATTGATTTCTGAGACAGGGCAACACTACCCTGTTACTGCTCAACTTCGTTTCTATTGCACCAATAACATGGCTGAATACGAGGCGTGTATCTTGGGTTTGAGATTGGCTATAGACATGGGTGTCCAGGAAATCATGGTCATGGGTGACTCGGATCTTCTGGTGCACCAGATTCAGGGAGAATGGGAAACACGAGACTTGAAGCTCATACAATACCGGCAGTGTTTGCATGATCTTTGTCAACGGTTTCAATCAATAGATTTCAGGCACATTCCAAGGATTCACAATGAGGTTGCTGACATTTTGGCTACATTGGCGTCAATGTTGCATCATCCAGACAAGGCTTGTGTGGACCCGTTACAGATTCAGGTCCGAGATCAGCATGCCTATTGTAATGTGGTGGAAGAAGAGCTTGATGGTGAGCCGTGGTTCCATGATATCAAAGAATACCTCCGGATGGGAGTGTATCCAGCACAGGCTACAGGGGATCAAAAGAGAGCAATTCGATGCCTGGCAAGCGACTTTTTCTTCAGTGGAGGGGTGTTGTACAAGAGAACTCCAGATCTTGGATTATTGAGATGCATGGATGCTAAACAGGCTACAGTTATCATGACCGAGGTACATGCGGGAGTTTGTGGACCTCATATGAGTGGATATGTATTGGCAAAGTAGATTCTCCGAGCGGGTTATTATTGGCTTACTATGGAACGGGATTGCATCAGTTTCGTGCGCAAGTGTCATCAATGTCAGGTACATGGAGATTTGATTCATTCTTCACCATGTGAATTGCATACAATGTTGGCACCATGGCCGTTCGTTGCTTGGGGAATGGATGTCATTGGGCCGATCGAGCCAGCGGTGTCAAATGGACACATGTTCATTCTGGTAGCTATTGATTATTTCACTAAGTGGGTTGAAGCGAAAACTTTCAAGTCTGTGACCAAGAAGGCAGTGGTCAATTTTGTGCATTCGAATATCATCTGTCGGTTTGGGATCCCGAAGGTAATCATGACGGATAATGGGGCCAATCTCAACAGTCAATGATGGCAGAGACATGTCAGCAGTTTAAGATCACGCACCGCAATTCCACCCCATCTCGTCCTAAGGCGAATGGAGCGGTCGAAGCAGCTAACAAGAACATCAAGAAAATACTTCGGAAAATGGTAGAGGGGTCCAGGCAATGGCATGAGAAGTTACCTTTCGCCCTTTTAGGCTATCGCACTACTGTCCGCATTTCAGTAGGGGCGACTCCTTATTCATTGGTGTATGGCACTGAGGCAGTAATACCCGCAGAGGTTAAAATCTCGTCCCTTCGGATTATTGCCGAGGCGGAAATTGATGATGTTGAATGGATTAAAACCCGCTTGGAACAACTAAGTTTGATTGATGAAAAGAGATTGGCAGCAGTAAGTCAGGGTCAGTTGTACCAACAGAGAATGGCAAGAGCATATAACAAGAAAGTGCGTCCGCGGAAGTTTGAAGTTGGGCAATTGGTGTGTAGGCGTATCTTACCTCATTGGGCTGAGGCAAAAGGGATGTTCGCCCCGAACTGGCAGGGGCCATTTGTTGTAACCAGAGTGTTGTCCAATGGCGCATTATATTTGACAGGCGTGGAAGGAAAATGTGTAGAAATGGCTATCAATTCCGATGCCGTCAAGCGATACTATGTATGATTTCTTGGTTTAATTGCACTTTATTGTATTTGGCATATTTTTGAGATTGAAATGACGAAGGCATTTTGTTCTGCTATCCAAACACTTTATCCTTTGTTATCCCTTTTGAGCCTTATTTACTTTCTTTCGTACCCCTCTTTCGGAATTAATAACAACTCGGGAGCTCGAGCTAGGAAAATCGGTGAAGAAACAAGAAAATATAGTCCAAAAGAGAAGAAAAGGAAAAGAAAAGTAAAAGAAAAAAAAAGAGAAAAAGAAGGCAAAAAGAAAAAAAAGAAGAAAGAAAAAAAAGAAAGAAAAAGAGAAAAAAGGAAATAGAAAAAGAGAAAGAAATGAAAAGAAAGAAAAGAAAGTTGAAGAAAAGGAAAAGATTGCAACAACAAAGTAATTTCTATGACCTGAACTACGTTTGACTTGATCCCGAAAGGGTACGTAGGCAGCCTCTCCCTGAGGTTCAGTCACACCAAAACAAAATCCCAAAAGTCCCCAAGAAAAAAACTGGGGCAGAAGTTGTGGTCGCTGTGAGAGATTTGATTTCGAAAGTTGTAACTGTAAACCCATGCTGAATTGTTTTGAGCCTTTGATACCCTTCTTTCTAACCCTATCCAAAAGCTTGCATTACGGTCCAAAGAAAGACCTTTTGATCAATTTTCAGGAAGTGCCAATACGAGCAAGTAAAAGTGATTCACGTCAGGGGCAACACTCCGGTGCAAGAAAAATGATAAAAATGAGAGAGTCTTATTGGTGAAAACCCTCACGGGCACCGTAAGGCGAAGCGAGTTGAGAGAAATTAAAAATGAGAGAGTCTTACTGGTGAAAACCCTCACGGGCACCGTAAGGCGAAGTGAGTTGAGAGAAATAAAAATGAGAGAGTCTTATTGGTGAAAACCCTCACGGGCACCGTAAGGCGAAGGTGAGTTTTTCACATAGGCAAATGAGACACGTGTGTGGTCAAAAGCTGCTCAAGACATTGCAAGACGAGCGAGGTTTGAGTTTGGGTGAGAATCAGGTTATGGAAGTCTGGGACAACAAATGTGGCAATCGAAAGTTGATTGGTTAGACAGGCTGGGCTGGTTAATCCAAAATGCATGGCATGCTCAATGGTACCAGCAATTCCACTCAGATAAGTCTTATTCTCTTCTTTCTTCATTACAAATCATCCGTTCTCGGATTCTCTTTATCCTTAACCCTCGAGGTTGTTGCATTTCATTCTTTCGAGGTCTATCTTTAAGATGTTTCACTGTCAGTTCTGCTCGAAACAAAAGGAAGGAATGTCAAGGCTAACTACCAGCTTCCTACTTGTACAGACAGGGCCAGAATATATCAAAGATGTCAAAAAGCAAAGTAAGTCATAAAGGACCACTGGAAGTGTCATCGGTGGATTAATCGGATAATTGTGGGGAAGAAGCGAAATTTCAAAAAAGGGGTCAGAAACACAAAAACAACAATATGGGATAGAACACTTGGGTCATCAGAGTCAAGGGGTTGAAATTCGGTCAGGAAGTCGAGGGGATTCAAGGCATGTCCAGGAAAGCGGGATGAAGTAAAACCCAGCAGCAGGGATGTACCTAGCAAGAATGCCAGCAACTAGCCACCATTTTATATTGACAAGATTTTTCTTTGATTGAAACAGGGGCAGAAATTTCGTTACGTTTCGGAGAAACCCTCC
>NW_017681236.1:0-305 GCF_001879085.1 Nicotiana attenuata
TATAGTTCCTTAGGTTGTATTTGATGTCTCGGAAAAATTTTTGCCGATCCGGGTCCGGGGGCCCGGGCCCACGGCGGAAGGCGTGGGCTATATAGCACACGAAAATTTGGGAATCGGGCGAAATTCTAGTTTTATGGCCGGAAAATGCCAAAAAATGTAATTTGGTCATGGTGGGGCGGTGAAATGGTTTCTTAGGCCGTATTAGACATCCAGGAAAATTTTTAGGCGATCCGGGTCCGGGGGCCTGGGCCAACGGCGGAAGGCGAGGGCTATAGCACACGCAAATTTGGGAATCGGGCGAAATT
>NW_017681236.1:4471-5432 GCF_001879085.1 Nicotiana attenuata
ATGGCAAGACTAGTCAGATACAAAGCTCGATTGGTAGTTAAAGGCTTCAAATAGAAGTAAAGGTATTAACCTTGACAAAAATTTCTTACTTGTTCTCAAAAGGACTTCTATTTCAAAATTGAGTTTTTTTATTTTTTAAACTATTTCTTAATTACTAAAATGTAAAGATAAATTAATAAGATTCTCTTAACTCTTTCAGTAAGATTTGATAATTTAATTATTGATAAGTTTTTTATTCTTTAGGCGATCCGGGTCCAGGGGTCCGGGCCCACGGCGGAAGGCGTAGGCTATAGCACACGAAAATTTGGGAATCGGGCGGAATTCTAGTTTTATGGCCGTGAAATACCAAAAAATATAATTTGGTCATGGCGCGGCGGTGACTATGGTTCCTTACGCTGTATTTGACATCCCGGAAAAATTTTAGGCGATCCGGGTCAGGGGGTCCGGGCCCACGGCGGAAGGCGTGGGCTATAGCATACGAAAATTAGGGACTCGCGCGGATTTTCAGTTTTATGGCCGTAAAATGCCAAAAGATATAATTTGGTCATGGAGGGGCAGTGACTATGGTTTACTAGGTCGTATTTTGACGTCCAGGAAAAATTTTAGGCGATCCGGGTCCGAAGGCCCGGGCCTACGGCGGAAGGCGTGGGCTATAGCACACGAAAATTTGGGAATCGGGCGGAATTCTAGTTTTATGGCCGTAAAAGGCCAAAAAATATAATTTGGTCATGGAGGGGTGGTGACTATGTCTCCTTAGGCTGTATTTGACATCCCGCAAAAATTTTAGGTGATCTGGGTCCGGGGATTCGGGCCCACGGCGGAAGGCGTAGGCTATAGCACACGAAAATTTGGGAATCGGGCGGAATTCTTGTTTTATGGCCGTAATATGCCAAAAAATATAATTTGGTCATGGCAGGGCAGTGACTATAGTTCCTTAGGTTGTATTTGATGTCTCGGAAAA
>NW_017681236.1:6052-6449 GCF_001879085.1 Nicotiana attenuata
GGAAGGCGTGGGCTATAGCACACGCAAATTTGGGAATCGGGCGGAATTCTAGTTTTATGGCCGTAAAATGCCAAAAAATGTAATTTGGTCATGGCAGGGCAGTGACTATAGTTCCATAGGCTGTATTTGATATCTCGGAAAAATCTTAGGCGATCCGGGTCCGGTGGCCCTGGCCCACGGCGGAAGGCGTGGGCTATAGCACACGAAAATTAGGGACTCGCACGGATTTTTAGTTTTATGGCCGTAAAATGCCAAAAGATATAATTTGGTCATGGCGGGGCAGTGACTATGGTTTCGTAGGTCGTATTTGATGTCCAGGAAAAATTTTAGGCGATCCGGGTCCGGGGGCCCGGGCCCACTGCGGAAGGCGTGGGCTATAGCACACGAAAATTAGGGA
>NW_017681236.1:11439-11651 GCF_001879085.1 Nicotiana attenuata
GGGCAGTGACTATAGTTCCTTAGGCTGTATTTGATGTCTCGGAAAAATCTTAGGCGATCCGGGTCCGGGGGCCCGGGCCCACGGCGGAAGGCGTGGGCTATAGTACACGAAAATTTGGGAATCGGCAAAATTCTATTTTTATGGCCGTATAATGACAAAAAATGTAATTTGGTCATGGCGGGGCAGTGACTATGGTTCCATATGCTGTATTT
>NW_017681237.1:0-1122 GCF_001879085.1 Nicotiana attenuata
GAATGAAGGTCTCTTCTTAGACTTGTTATTTTTTTGTTCTTTTTCTTTCACAACAGTGTCTTATCTTTCAGACTCTGTTTGTAGTAAATCGTAGTAGCTCGTGAGTTGTGGCTCCAGAGCCTAAATGTTTCAGTTACTTTGGGTTTATAATATTTCGCAAACTCTGTTTAGTTTCTGTTTGGCTTAATTAAATTCTATCATTAAAAAATTGTTGAAGTTGATTTTGTGAACTCTCTAACATTGGCTTGCCTAGCAATTGTGATGTTAGGCGTCATCACGGTCCCGAAGGTGGAAATTCCGGATCGTGACAATATATCAGTTGTTACCGACATACAAACCAACTATCAAGTGTGCATTGCATAAGACAAAGGAATGCCATGTTATAACCACAAAAAAAAAATACAACCAAAAGTGCTAACATGACATCCTAAAGCCACCATGAGCAACTAGAACCAAAAATATAAGTTCTTACTAATCCTATTACCACCATTATTCTCGGTCTCTCTCTAAATGAATAAAATGTGTTAAGACGTCTCAGAAATCTAGGTTCCGTATTTTCATATGATGGGTTTAATGGGTTTTGGGTTAATGATTTTTTTTTAAAATGATTATTTTATTTATCTTGTGGATTCCATTAGATATATTTTTAAAAAGTTTTATTAACGATAAGGGTAGATATGTCTCAATAGTATAACGGAGGATAAATATGAACAATATACCAAAATAGAGGGATATATTTAGCCATTTTCCCAAGCTAAAAAGTGAAGTTTGGTGAGCTTCACGTTGCGGGGTGAGACTACTTTTATTTGTTTAATTTGGTTAAAATGTGGGGACTATCTAAATTCTGTAGTTATGCTTCATATTCGAATTTCTCCTAATCTTAGGATAGTTGTTGAATTGACAATTGATTTTGGAATGTCCTTCGTGACATCTACTAGTTATTAATAATATCGGATGACATTTTGCTTTTGCCACTATAACTTATTTAGATAGGTATATGTGCTTATATTCAATGTCATTTTTTGGACGAAATCCCGATGAAATTCTGGAAGAGCGTAAGTAAAGGCGGGTTTGGAATGACTAACTGAGCTATTCAATGTCATTTTTTAAGATGAAGAAAAT
>NW_017681237.1:1411-6164 GCF_001879085.1 Nicotiana attenuata
TTGGCTATTACAAACCATGTCACGTAGGACATTTTTGTTTTCAAAATGAGCAAGTCTATAGCAAACATCCTTGCTTAGTTTCTTGGTAACATAAGTTATGCCTTCCACATCAGATTGTAGTACTTCATTAACAAAAGGGGGTGGGTAATATAGAATGGTAAGATCCCTGCATTTGACATTACTGAGTGCTTCTCTAGCCATCCTGTGCGCCAGTTTGTTGCCCTCCCTGAAGGTGTGGCTGATTGATTGAACTTTCAGCTGCATTATTAGCGACCTGCACTCGAAAATGATATCATTAAGAAAAGGCATCCCATTTTTCAAAGAGTTTATAGCATCTGTCGAATCCATTTCGACTTCTATGTTTGATAGACCCTGCATTCTGGCTACATGAAGGCCTTGTTTCAAAGCCAGCAGCTCAGCGTGAACCGGTGAAAAATATGGAACGACTTCCTGGAATCCGACTAACCAGTGTCCATTATTATTTCTAATGACACCACCTATACCACATAGAGATTTTTTTAGAATAAAGGAGCCATCCGTATTAAGCTTTAAAGAATTCCCACGTGGCTTGTTCCAGACAACATTAATATCAATAGGTTTATGAAAAACTTTTTCATTGTTGGTTAATAGCTTATACTGCACTGCTTGACTTATAGCATGACTGAGGCTAGGTTTATTGGATAAATTGTTAAAGAGATTATTATTCCTATTAATCCAGATATACCATATAACAAAGGGGAAGAGTTCTGTCCAGTTAATAAGGTCATTTGTTAGAGAGGGGTTATGGTCCCTTACCCTAGTTAACCAGTGCTGGCTAGTGTCAGCAGTGCTGGTGTTTAAACCTAGTTGGAGCCATAAGTCACTGACTGCAAGGCACTCTAAGTAGATATGGTTTATTGTTTCCCTCTGGGATTTACAGAATGAACATATAGGATCAATATTAATGCCTATGTGATTCAGGTGACTCCTAGTGGGCAGCTTATCATGCAGGCATTTCCATAGCAAGAATTTCTGTTTATTTGGACATTTGAGATTCCAAATCCACATAAAATCTTCATTGCTGCTCCGAGTGTTCTCAATAACCAAGTAGCAAGACCTAGTAGTAAAAAGCCCATTTGTATTTAGAGACCAAATAGGCACATCATAGTTTTTGGTGGATGGAGTAGTGGCCCTTATTCTGTTAATCAAGTTCTCATCTAGAGCTACAGAAAGCTTAGAGAGGTTCCATTTGTTATTTACCCAAATATCCTTAATGGTGAGCATATTCTCCGTTTGTGTCAAGGGTCCAAAGATGCAGTGACGGGAGGGAGGGTGTGTTATTAATCCACCTACTATTTCAAACACTAAGATTAGAGCAATTATGAGGAGCCCAAGTAATCCCCTTACTATAAATGTCCCATCCTTTTACAATACTGGACCAAATGAAGGAAGAGTTTGTGGTAACTTTCTTGTGACCATAAAGAGTAATAATCAAATTTGCCCAAGGGGACCTCGTATAGTTTAGAAGTCTCTAAGCTAGGTCAGTAAGACAAACTAAATTTTTACTTTTTGCCTTTCTAATTCCTAGCCCTCCATCTTTCTTGGGTCTTGTAATAGCATCCCAATTGATGAGGTTACACAGAATACAACTTATTTAGAACTTATTTAAATAAGTTACAACTGCTTTTAGAAAATTATATTATATACTCTACAATTTTTCATATCCCTAATAAATTTCTTGAGATTCTCTCGCCTAAAATGTATCTCATGAGATTCTCTCTCACCTAAAACATAATATATATCTCACGAGATTCTCTCCCACCTAAAACATATCTTCCGTATTAATTTTCTACTAATTTCTCCAATAAAAAGTGCGAGTAAATCCCAATATCTCTATCCTTTCCCCCTCCCCGCTACATATATAAAGCGTAGAAAATAATATGTAACCCCCGTCCTCCCGCCACCCTCCTACAACATGCAGATACCCTTCTTCATACTTCTTTATAGTACTAGTCTTAGGATACGCACGTTGCGCGTGTACTCTATCTTAATAAATTTATATTTTTTAAAATATTACATACATATTATATTATAAATTTCGTTTCAGATAAAAATCAAAATTTTACATATATGAAAGAAATATTTTTCCCTATTCACACTAATTTTCCAAAATTTTCATTCATGTAAGTGTGACTCGGCCACTAAATACCAAATCACGTCAAGAAAAAAAACGAAAAACATAAGCAATCAAAAATAGAAGAGACAAAAGTACTCAAGAAAAATTAAGTCACATTAGAAAAATATTTCTCTTATTAACAAATAGAAAGACTTAATCTAAGAGCACTAAAGGATCAAAGAAAATAATTTTTTTTGATAATAGCAGGAATACCAAACAAATACCATTAAGCTTATTATGTAAACTACTTGTAGATATACTACTTGTAGATATGATACTTGGGGAGAGATCAGTGTAGCTTGCACTTTGCAAAAATGTATGAGATATGACCATAATACTTTATATCGTGGTATGCAAAGAATTCAAGAATGAATTTATAAGAGGAAGATAAAACTTACAAAATTTTAGCATAAGAGAATAAATTATTGAAGTCAAAATGGGTTTATTCATCCGGATAAAACCTCTAAAGTTGACGTGCTTCTTTAAATCTTTCCGATTACCAGGTACTTAGCTAAACATACTTCAAATTGTTATGCCCACAATTGAAGGAGATGCCTGCAAAAGAAGCATAAAGAAGCTCTGTAAGTTCGTGTAAAAGTTAATAGAGTAGAAAAATACACGAGCACAAAACCTAGAATCCTCCTTTGAGATATTTATTCATTATGAGATTCTCAAGGAAGAATTTTTTCTGATATTGCGGTTACTCTTTCAGAATCTCATCCTGAGACCTAAGTATGCCATTCTCTTCGTCAAGAAAGAATGCTTTATATAGTTGCTACACAATTCAAATAAGGAATAAAAAATAAAATTAAAATCTTACTCCATTTAAATTCCTAAATATTAGAAGTTCTTGCAAGATTCAAATAAGTAAAAAGTTAATAACCAAACTTTTAGCTGATTTCAAAGTTCTAAATATTTAAAAATCATAAAAGAAAACGAAAATTGCTTTGAAAAAAAATTACATTTATCAAAGAAATAAAATTATAACTAAATTGTTTTAAAATGTCGTAAACCATGTCCCTTGGCTAAATATTCAGTAGTATTGGTCTATAATATATATAAATGGTTATTAACCTTGCTTGATGGTCTTGGAAGTAATTATAAATGTGATACGATCCGAAATACACAAACAACGGAATATGAAAATAATAATAATTAAAGAAAAACTAATGATGAGTTTGATTAAGATAATCAAAGTAATTTGAATAATGAAGTATAGAAGAAAATCTAGAACCCTAATTGAACGTCTCAAACAACAATCAAAATATTATCCGATCGCCTCCCAAGAACGATAAATTAGAAACCCTAGATATAAAGAAAGGAGAAGAAGATTACCCTCAAGAACCCAAGTCTTGAAAATAGGTAATCTAAAGTTGAACTCGAACCAATAGGTTCCAAATCTCTCTCAAGAGTTTTCTTACGTCCAAAATATGTTAAGCTCCTAATGAAATAACCATAGGCTATTATAAATACTAAATGGGTAAAATAGGAAAAGTTTCAAAGTTAATGTTCCAAAAAAAACTCGTCCGGCTAAACCGTAGCCTCAACCATGACGCACAGCTGAACCGTGATGAATTCCAGAAGCTTATTTTCTACAGCTCTTCAGGCCCCTCTTGAACCGTAGCCAACGGTTGGTGGAACCGTGTCACACGGTTTAACTTGGGATCTTGATTCTTCAGTTCTCAAGACTCCAAACATAGTATTCTTTGCATGAATCCTCCCAGTGACTTTCCAAACATCTTCTAGTGAATTGTTGAAGACCATGCAACTCCTCATCGTGCATCCCTCGTGCGTTCTTGGACTTGAGCTAGTCAAAGGTCCACTAGATAATTCGGGGTAATCTTCAATATTCTCTGCTTTGCCCGGGCTATCTAAGATCGTTTCAATCCCTCTTTTGAAAGATTCGTCACGAATACGACATGCCTGCACCAAAAGGAGATAAGTCAGAAACATTAAATGTCGCACTCACCTTAAACTCACCTGGGAGATCCAACCTGTACGCATTGCCGCCAATCTTTTCAAGAACTTGGTATGGTCCATATCCATGAGGATGGAACTTGGACATGCGTTTATCAGGAAACCGTTCCTTCCTAAAGTGAACCCAAACCCAATCACCAGGTTTGAAAATAACATGTGTTTCTTCCTTTGTTGGCTTTATTGGCAACCTTTTCATACGTCGTCTCCAATTGCAACCTCACTTGCTCATGAACCCTCTTTAATGCTTCAGCCATGTCCTTACCATCTACATTCACAACATCACACATAGACACACATTGTAGAACCAGAACATACGAATCTAACCCAAACGATCATACCTCCACATAACCTCGCTACAATGCGTGGCCTTATCCGAACATCGGTCCACATGAAACACCTCAAGTCACTATGCTCAAAATCAACAACCATGCGCAATTTGCTGTCTAGAACCAAAAGCAAATCATCATAACCACGGCGAAGCAAATGAAATAACACCACACAAACCCGAAAGGACACAACCGATATGCCATCTACCGAGCAATACTCAATACTCTTCCCGCTCGAATTCCACTATGAGACCCCAATAGAACCGCACCATATGTGCCTATAACCAACAAATCA
>NW_017681237.1:10874-11651 GCF_001879085.1 Nicotiana attenuata
TGGAGGAGGATGCAAGGCCGTCCCTTGAACATCAAAGAAGACTCAATGAGGCGATGCAAGAAGTGGTAAAGAAAGAGGTTATCAAGTGGCTTGACGCAGGAGTGGTTTATCCAATCTCTGATAGTTCGTGGACTTCTCCGGTCCAATGTGTGCCAAAGAAAGGAGGGATGACGGTGGTGCCCAATGACAACAATGAGCTTATTCCCACTCGAACCATTACCGGGTGGAGAGTTTGCATGGACTACCGGAAACTCAACAAGGTGACCCGCAAGGATCATTTTCCCTTGCCATTCCTCGACCAAATGCTTGATTGTCTCGCGGGGAGAGCATTCTATTGTTTCTTGAATGGGTACTTGGGCTACAATCAAATTTTAATTACCCCGGAGGACCAAGAGAAGACTACTTTTACATGCCCCTATGGAACATTTGCTTTCTACCGGATGCCATTCGAATTTTGCAATGCTCCGGCGACCTTCCAACGTTGCATGATGGCTATTTTCATCGATATGGTGGAGGACATATTGGAGGTCTTTATGGACGACTTTAGTGTGGTTGGTGACTCTTTTGATGCATGCTTGGTAAATTTGGATAGAGTCTTGGCTCGTTGTGAAGAAACTAACCTAGTTCTCAATTGGGAAAAATGCCATTTTATGGTTGAAGAAGGTATAGTGTTGGGCCACAAGATTTCAAAACATGGGATTGAGGTAGATAAGGCGAAAATTGAGGTGATTTCAAGGCTCCTCCCCTACTTCTGTCGAAGGGTGAGGAGTTTTCTTG
>NW_017681238.1:0-6021 GCF_001879085.1 Nicotiana attenuata
CCTTCAAATCCGTGACAAGAAGGCAGTTGTCGATTTCATACATTCAAATATCATATGCCGGTTTGGGATCCCGAAGGTAATCATCACAGATAATGGTGCTAATCTCAATGGTCATTTGATGGCCGAGACATGTCAGCGTTTAAGATCATGCACTGCAACTCCACTCCATATCGTCCTAAGGCGAATGGGGCAGTCGAGGCAGCTAACAAGAATATCAAGAAAATACTTCGGAAAATGGTAGAAGGGTCAAGGCAATGGCATGAAAAGTTACCTTTTGCTTTGTTAGGCTATCGCACTACTGTCCGCACTTCAGTAGGAGCGACTCCCTACTCATTGGTGTATGGAACCGAAGCAGTAATACCCGCAGAGGTTGAGATCCCGTCCCTCCGAATCATCGCAGAGGCAGAGATTGATGATGATGAATGGGTTAAAGCCCGCCTGGAACAACTAAGTTTGATTGATGAGAAGCGACTGGCAGCAGTGTGTCACGGTCAATTGTACCAACGAAGAATGGCAAGAGCATATAACAAGAAAGTACGTCCGCGGAAGTTCGAAGTAGGACAGTTGGTGCTCAGACGTATCCTACCTCATTGGGCTGAGGTAAAAGGAAAGTTCGCCCCAAACTGGCAAGGGCCATTTGTTGTAACCAGAGTTTTGTCCAATGGCGCTCTATATCTAACGGACGTGGAAGGAAAATGTGTAGAAATGGCCATCAATTCTGATGCAGTCAAGAGATATTATGTATGATTTTCTTTATCTTTGTGTACCTGGTTGTATTTGGCATGTTTTGAGATTGAAATGATGAAGGCATTTTGTTCTGCTACCCAAACACTTTATCCTTTGTTATCCCTTTGAGCCTTATTATATTTCCTTTCGTATCCCTCTTTCGGAATCAATAACAAAATGCGAAAGCCCGAGCAGGGAAAGTCAGCGGAGAAACAAGCAAAAAATAGTCCAAAAGAAAAGAAAAGAAAAAGAGAAGAAAAGGAAAAGAAAAAAAAAGAGAGAAAAGAAAAGAAAAAAAAAAGAGGGGAAAAATAAAAGAAAAGAGAAGGAAAAGAAAAGAAATGAAAAGAAAGAAAGGGAAAAGTAGAAGAAAAAAGATCGCCAAAGTAAAGTAGTTCTATGCCCTGAACTACGTTTGACTTGATCCCGAAAGGGTACGTAGGCAGCCTCACTGAGGTTCAGTCACAACAGAAGAAAAATCCAAGAATCCCCAAGAAGGAAACTGGGGCAGAAGTTATGGTTGTTGCAAGAGATATGATTCCGAAAGTTGTAAGGTTGAACCCACATTTGAATTATTTTGAGCTTTTATACCTTTCTTTCTAAAACCCACCCAAAAGCCACATTACGGTCCAAAGAAAGACCTTCTAATCAATTTCAAGAAATGTCAATACGGGCAGGTAAAGCGACTCATGTCGGAAACAACACTCTGGTGACAGAAGGAAAATGATAAAATGAGAGAGTCTTATCGGTGAAAACCCTCACAGGCACCATAGGGCGATGTGAGTTGAGAGAAAATTAAAATGAGAGAGTCTTATTGGTGAAAACCCTCACGGGCACCATAAGGCGAGGCGAGCTTGAGAGATATGAAAATGAGAGAGTCTTATTGGTGAAAACCCTCACGGGCACCGTAAGGCGAAAGTGAGATCTTTCAGTTGGGCAAATGAAAGAAGTCTGTGGTTGAAGGTTGTTTGAAACATGGCAAAACAAGCAAGGTTTGAGTTCGGCGAGAGTTGGGCGTGAAAGTATGATACAACAAATGTGGTAATTGATAATTGATTGGTTGGACAGACTAGGTTGGAATCCAAAAGGCATGGCACAATCAACGGAATCAGCCTTTCCGCTCAGTTAAGTCCTGTCCTCTTTTTCTTCATTACACCTCATCTGTTTTCATAGTCTTTCTATCCTCAAAACCTTCGAGGTTATTGCATTTCCTTCTCTTGAAGTCTGTCTATAAGATGTTTTAGTTCTATTCAAAAACAACAGAAGGATGTCAAAGCTAACTACCAGCTTCCCAGCTAGATGGCACAACAAGGTGGGGACATGTCACGAGAAAGTAGAACATAAAGGACCAATGGAAATCAGTGGAATAATCAGATGGTTGTGAGGGAGAAGCAAGGTTCACAAGAAGGGAACAGAAACACCAAACAGTGATACGAGGTAAAACATGTGGGTCATCAAGATCAGAGGATTGAAAGTCAATTGGGAAATCGTGACAAGTCAAAGCAAGTCCAAAGAAGCAAGTCAGAGCAAAATCGGAAACGGGAGCATGGCCAACAAGAATGCCAGCAGCTAACCACCATTTTACATTAACAAATTTTTCTTTGATTGGAACAGGGGCAAAAAATGTTTCTTTGTTTTGTTTATTTCTGTTGAAGTCAGGCGCCCACCTGAAGAACAAGGGAATACATTTCAAGCTTCAGCAATCAGGCGCCCACCTGGAGAACAAGGGAATACATTTCAAGTTTCAGCAATCAGGCGCCCACCTGGAGAACAAGGGAATACATTTCAAGTTGTCGCAATCAGGCGCCCACCTGGAGAACAAGGGAATACGTTTCAAATCTCAACAATCAGGCGCCCACCTGGAGAACAAGGGAAGTGCAATTCAATTTTAGCTTTAATTTTTAATATTTGATAACATGCTGTATCCAATTACCAAGCTGGGGCAGATATTTGCTTTGTTGTTTATTTTGTTGCAATCAGGCGCCCACCTGGAGAACAAGGGAATACATTTCAAATCTCAGCAATCAGGCGCCCACCTGGAAGGGAAGTGCAATTCAATTTTAGCTTTAATTTTTAATATTTGATAACATGCTGTATCCAGTTACCAAGCTGGGGCAGAAATTTGCTTTGTTGTTTATTTTGTTGCAATCAGGCGCCCACCTGGAGAACAAGGGAATACATTTCAATTTGCAGCAGTCAGGCGCCCACCTGGAGAACAAGGGAATACATTTCAAATTTCAGCAATCAGGCGCCCACCTGGAGAACAAGGGAAGTACAATTCAAATTTTAGCCTCCAAATTTTTAGTAGTGTTTGGGTAACGTGATGCGCCCGGCCACCAAACTGGGGCGGAAAACTCTTTTCTTTTGTTTATCTATCTTTGAAATCAGGAGCCTGCCTGGAGAACAGAGGCATTTATCTTCGAGTTATTAGTAATCAGGAGCCCGCCTGGAGAATGGAGGCATTTATTTTCAAGTTTTGGCAATCAAAAGCCCGCCCGGAGAACAGAGGCATTCATTTTCAGATTTTTAGCAGTCAGGAGCCCACCTGGAGAACAAGGGAATATTTCAAGTTTCAGCAGTCAGGAGCCCGCCTGGAGAACAAGGGAGTACTTTTTAAGCGTCTGCAGTTAGGAGCCCACCTGGAAAATGGACACATGTTTCAAGTAATCAAGCATCATTCGGAGGAATGGCAGCAATGTCGCCGATCACCATGCAAAACAACAACAGGAATACCATCGGAAGATTAAAAAATACAAGTTCAAGGCAACACAAGAACAAGTTAGAAGACATAGATAGGACCCTTTTGTAATTCGTAGATCATAGCTTAGGCTAGCTTCTTTTTATTTTTACTCGGTGTAATAAGGAGGTCAGCGAGCAGTAGCNATAGTGACCTGAGGTGTTTCATGGGTAACAGTGTTTGGATAGGATCGTGCATTGTGGCGAGGCCACGTGGAGATATGACCTTTCGGGGTAGATTCAGGTGTTCTATTTGTATGATGTGAGACGGGGTCTCAGCCTTGTGTGGTGATGGTACTGATGATCTTGAGGTACAACTCTTTCATTTGAGTCATTTTTCGTGATTCGAGTATGTTCAGACCGTTTCTTATTGATGCGCGTATTATGCAAGTTGTGGCTTAGGCCTGCATTGAGGTGTCATACCACCAGAGTGGTGTGTTGGGTTCGAGGTGATCGTTGGGGTCATTAATGATCACGAATGGATTTGATTTCAGCTTGTTGGGGGGGGGGGATAAAATCGAGGTTCAGCTCGGAATCTGCTGTGGTATTAGTCAAAAGGGAAATCCCACCACGTCCTTGTGTTCTTTGCTCTGGTGACTTCTCATTCTGAATTGGAGACTCTTCCTTAACTTGAAAAGCTTGTTCTTCATTCTTCTAAATCGACTTGTTGATTCGTGACTCGTGAGATTGCAAAGAGCCCATTAGTTCATCAAACAAAAACACAAATAAGTCTTTTGATTCCTCAATGGCTGCAACCACATGATCAAACTTTGGAGGTAAACTTCTTAAAACTTTTGCAACTACAGTTTCATCACTTACCTCTTCACCATACGATTTCATTTTACTTTCAATCCCAGTAACTCTTGATAAAAGTCTTGCACAGATTCATTATTTTTCATAAATAATGTTTCAAAGTCGCGACGAAGAGATTGTAGTTTTATTTGAAGAACCTTGAAATTCTTTTTTCAAAATCAGCCACGCCTCTTTTGAGGTAGTTGCTGCTGCAATTCTTGAGAAAATCGTCTCATGAACAGCTTGCTGAATAAAGAACAAATCTTTGGCATCCTTCTTTCTGTCTTCTTTTAATCTCCTCCCATCCTCTGCATCCGACTCTTCCACATCAACGAACCCATCTTCAGCTAAGTCCCACAATTCTTGTGATAAACAAGGTCTTCATTTTGATACTCCAAAACTCATGCTTCTCGCCATTGAAGACGGGTATGAATGGTTGTGAAGAAGAGGAAATAGCATTTGTTGTCATACCTTTTTGTTTTTCTCAAATTTCACTCCCTCACGTTTTCTCTCCTTATCCCTCTATTGCCCAGTCAAAGACCGAACGCAGGCTCTGATGCCACAATGTAGAGAAAAAGAGATTGTCTTTAACTAGAAAACTTAAAGCAAATGCAGAGAAGCTAAAAGAGATATTTTGTAGAAAGGCTTATATTATTAACTGAAAGTGGCATGCCTTTTATAGGCTTACAAGCTCATAAAGATAATATCTATCCATAACACCCACCTGACTAAAATTTAGGAAATGACTAGAAAAACAACAACCAAATTAGAAAAAATAGCAACTGACCTAAAGACTCTGTCAACTCTAGTAAAAGACTTATTCAACTCACAGTAAATAACTTCATCCAGCCAATAAACTTAAAAGAGTTTTTGAATCAATTCCCAACAATATACAATATTTGGACAGATTGTATTGATTTTCGTTATTTCATGATGTCATGCACCAACAATATGAAAAATAAACTTGCTGTTATAAATAGAATTGTATTTAAGACGAATGTCTATATTTTAGAGAGATTTTAGGGTTTGTTACTGTGAGCACGGGATTTTTGCCCTAAGCAATAATTCCCAAAATTTCAAACAAAATAATTTCTTTAGTATTTTGTAATTTTTCATGAATTTGGTGGCATTTTTGATAATTGTTGCATTTTTATTTGTGCATTTTAATTCATATGAAAAATACAAAAATATGCATTTTTGCATTTAGGATTTAATTTCACAATTTTAGTATTAATTAGGTATTAATTAATTTTAGAACAAAATTTAAAGAAAATTGCAAAAAATAGTTTCTTTGCACTTTTAATTGTTAATTGTTGCACTTATCTTTAAATAAAGTTTTAAGTAATTTTAGGAGTTAAATAGTTTAATTAGGTCTTTGTTTTG
Organism: Nicotiana attenuata; assembly: GCF_001879085.1. Taxonomy (NCBI): domain Eukaryota; kingdom Viridiplantae; phylum Streptophyta; class Magnoliopsida; order Solanales; family Solanaceae; genus Nicotiana; species Nicotiana attenuata. The sequence continues at coordinate 5,638 of NW_017681238.1, forward strand.
TTTTAGCATTTTATAAAATCAGAAAAAATATAAAATACAAAAATGAAAGCAAAACAAAATTGAAAAGGGGGACAATTAAAATAAAAGAAAGTGGGGCTTGATAAGAAGACCAAAACTGGGCCAAAATTGGCCTGGCCCAAATCAAAATCCCCTCAGATCCGCCTAATGAGCCCAAGACCCATCCCAATACCCGGTCCAACCTCCTTCTAATTGAAACGACGTCGTTTTATGGTCTTTGAATTAGGACCGTTGGATCTCACCAATCCAACGGTCCGGAACTAACGATGTTTAAGTGTATAAAGATGTCGGAATCTACCCCCCTACCCTCCATTCCTCATCTCAGACCACCCCTCGATATCGCCGGCCTAACGCCACCGTTCACCG
>NW_017681238.1:7827-11648 GCF_001879085.1 Nicotiana attenuata
TATGAAACTGGATTTTGGTTGTTTTCATTAGTGTTGTTCTTCTTCTGTTCATCACTGGGTGGTTGTGTTGTTGGAGTTAGAAATTGATCAGTTGTTTTCTGGACTTTGACTGCTGATCTGCTGTTACATTTATCACTGCTGCTGACCTATACTTCTTCTTCGTCTTGTTGTTCTAAATATCAGGTACATATTCTGAACCTCAACCTCATGTAGAGTCTCAGTCGAAATGAAATAAAAAGAAGCACAACTTCATTGGAAGCCTCAGTTGTTGCAACAGTTTTATTTTAGTTTGTTTGAACTGTATTAGATTGGGAACTGTTTGACTGGATTTATTCCTGCTCCTTTGAACTGTTTGAATGTAATAACTAGACTGAATAAATCACTACTACTCCAAAGGTGTAACAAGTTGAGTACGAGTTGTAACTTATTTCATGATCAGACAGGTGAAATAGCTTGTGTTGGCTTTAGTTGATTTCCTATCAATTATTTCGCAACTTTCACTTAAAAACTCAGAAGCATGCTAGAGCCTTAGTAGTTGTTCTCATTTTCGGTTTGCAATTAATGATACTTGACTGAACTGTTGTAGATCGAGTTGAGTTTCAGTAGGACTAAGGTCTCGAATTCAGAGATAGTTGATTATTTGAGTTTGTATATTATTTAGGTAAGAGGTACAACATGAGTATTGTAACTATAGGCATAAGTTTGTTAGTTTGAATGTGGGAGTTGAATTTGAATTTTAGCACGTTTGTTTACCTGTTGAAATCAATATTGCGTAAGCGTCTTCTTGGACAGTTTTGAGCGTCAATTAGCAGAACATAAGCGTTAACTGGACAATTCAAAATGGTTGTAGTATATTGATTGATTAAATTCAACTTTAGTCCTATAGCCAATATTACATCCTGCTTCAATTCACCCTGTGAATCTGGGCTCAAGCGTGAGGCCCAGACAGCTTTTGTCCAAACTAAACTTGAATAATGCCTCTTGGGCCTGGTTTCCTCAGCAATAGGCCCAAGCTGTCCAATCCTTTATGTTTTGAACAAATTGATAGGCATGCTTCATTCTTCGCTTCATAAGTTACTGGCTTGAATTAATTTGAAAGTGAATCATAGGGTTTGGCTTTTTTTTATCGATATTAAATTATTAGGCTTATTTTTCTTTTATTATTAGAGACAAAGAAAAATAGAAAATCATAGTTACTTTAGGTTTGCCCTCTAATTAATAAAAGGAGATGAGCCTCGCTACAAAAGAAAAAATATAAATTGCGGGGCCCTCAATAGATGTTATAAAATACTTAGAATTCGGGTGAACCGTTTAGCGAATTTCACGGTTTTCCCCATAGATAATAAAAGCGTAGTTGCTTTAGGCGCGTATTTTAATAATATTACCTTCCTTAATGCGGGTGCACATTTATGTGACCCAAATCTAAATCTCAACGAAGTCGGAATGCGTCAAAAGCCACGGGCGCACTGGTGCGACATAGTTCGAGACACATTTTCACGACGTTGCAATTCTTATCAAAAAGACATAAAATAAAAGCGGTTAAAATAAAAAAAGCACATAGGTTAGAATATGTTTAAAAATCAGATAAAAGCAAATACAACAGTTGAGCGACCGTGCTAGAACCACAGAATCCGGGAATGCCTAAAACCTTCTCCCGGGTTAACAGAATTCCTTACTCGGAATTCTGGTTCGCGGACTGGTAACAGAGTCTTAATTTCCTCGGATCGGGATTCAACCGGTGACTTGGGACACCATTAATCTCCCAAGTGGTGACTCTGAATATTAATAATAAATCCCATTCCGACTGTCCTTTAATTGGAAAAACTCCTTTACGCCCTCACCAGGTGTGGAAAAAGGAGGTGTGACAGCTCTGGCGACTCTGCTGGGGACCAAGAACCCAGAACTTTGGTTCAGGGTTCAGAATTCGAGCTTAGATATATTGTTGTAATTGGCTTTATCTGATTTTTCTACATGTCTCATTCTAAATGTGTAAAATGTTGCTTTTACTGCTTTGATATTATCTGGATTGTATATAAACTGTGGCGAAACCCTTCTCTTCTCACCTTCGGGGATGTGCTCACTGGCGGAGACTCCCTATTCTGTTAGTGTCAATACCCTGAAATAAGAAAGAGGCCGAACAAGTTACTAAGCCGGATGGCCTTTTGGTTCCCGGTACGTAGCCCCCTCCTCGACTCGAGTTGTCCGCTCGGGTACACAGTCTAGAACACATACCCAGGTTTTAAACCTAGAAGAACTTGACTTCATGCCGGATCCCTAGTAGGAACGCTTATTTGCATCACGTGCATTTTGACTTAGGGGACTCAACACAGGGGTTGGGTCCGTCTAGGACAGGTGTACCCGGAATAATGGACCATCCTGATGCATCTTACTTGTGCATTTATTTGTTTTTGGACTCGTATGCTGACCGGCTTTGAATATCTGGAAAAAAAAATTGAAAAAAAAACAAAAAGAGAAAAAAGAGAAAATAGCAGTGTAGAGAGTTAATTACCTATATTAGAAAAACCAATGTTCGAGTAGTGCCGAAATTCCGCCGGATTTTCAAGAAAATTGAAAGAAAAAAAAAAGAAGCAAAGTGTTTTTTTTTATGGAAAAGAAAAACAAAAAGAGTTTTATTTTCAAATTAGTTTATTTTATTTGCCACTGAAAAGAAAATATAAAAAACAAAAAGAGTCTTGTTTTCAAAATAGTTAGACTTATTTTGCCCGAACTACGCTGGTTTGATTCTCACCGGATGTGAGATACGTAGGCAACCCTCATCGGGTCCAACCTCCCCTTTGCAAAAATAGCCAAAAAATGCCAAAATTTTTAATTTCATCATGAATAAGTCGGGTGCCGCCATTCTTGCTTAAAATAAGCCGAATGTCCCCAAAAGGGCACCGGAAGGCTGTTTTTGCAAGAACAGCCACCCTGAGTCATTTTTAACGGTTAGCAGGCACAGCCTTAAAATCTTCTTTATGAAGTGCTGAAAGGCCGTATCCGCAATACCGGCTGTTTGTTTAAATTGGAAATTGGAACAGAGATTGTGCCATTTTTCTCTTTTAGGTCAAAATAAGTGATTAAAATCACCTTAATAAATGTGCAGGATGAGCACGACTCAAAATGAATTATTTTCAATCATGCATAAAATCCCTTTGGAGTTATGTCTGTGGTGGAACGACTTAGGCGGAGAAGGGCAAGATGCAGTCAAGAAACATTTGAAAGGGCTTACCGGTTTGCTCGATATTGTGCCTCGGGGAGATATTATTAGAGCACTGGTTACATGTTGGGACCCAACACATAATGTGTTCCATTTTTCGGACTTTGAGCTTACCCCGACATTAGAGGAAATAGCTGGCTACATTGGAAAGGATGAGGTTCCGTTGAGGCACAAATACTTGGTTGCCCCCAGAGTTGTAGCCGTGCACAGATTTCTAGACTCTTTGAAGATAGTCAGAACCGTCCATAACACAGATCTGGCAAATGGCTTTTGTACTCTGAGCTTCATATATCAGCGATACGGCCATATTGGGGGGTTCAACAACCCAGAAAGTAAGATATGTAGCAAAGGAAACCGCCAAAAGTGGGAAGAGCATCGACGTTTCGCCTTTATGGTAGCTTTCCTGGGGCTTCTGGTATTTCCAAGGAAGGATGGGAACATTGACATGAAAATAGCTGGGGTCGTCAGCACATTAATTACTCAAGCCAAAAGTACACTGGCACCTATGATATTGGCTGACATCTTCCGTGCTCTTACGGCTTGCAAGGCCGGGAAAGCTTTCTTCGAAGGGTGCAATCTATTGTTACAAATGTGGATGATCGAG
>NW_017681239.1:0-2099 GCF_001879085.1 Nicotiana attenuata
ACACAAGGTTCATTACACTGACAAATGAACTTAAGTCTCTTGGAAGAGTTATTCTTGAAGAAGACAAGGTTGAGAAGATCTTGACAAGAGTTCTTCCAGTTGCTTGGGAAAGCAAAATCACTGCCATTCAGGAGTCCAAGAATATGGCCACTCTTAGGCTAGATGAACTGATTGGGAATCTTACTGCTTATGAACTGAGAAGGCAAACCAGGAAGATGGATACACCCAAGAAGGAGAGAAGTTTGGCTCTCAAAATTACAGAAGGTTCAGACCTAGAAGATAATGAGATGGCTATGATCACTAAAGATTTCAAAAACTACCTAATGAGAGGAAAGGGTTCAACAAGAGGTACAAACTTCAACAAGACAAGAGCTCCTAAGAAACAGACAAATGATGGCTGTTAGAAGTGTGGTAAGGCTGACCATATGATCAAGAATTGCCCTCAATGGGAGATTGAGTGGAAGAAAGCAAGGGCTGAACGAAGAAACAGGAAGAAGGAACAGGTTCAACCCAAGAGAAACAAAGGTTCAACCAAGGCTATGGTTGCTGCTTGGGGTGAAACCTCTGATGAAGACTCAGAAGATGAAGCTGAAGAAGAGCAAGCTCTTATGGCCATTGGAGAATCAGATGATGAGCAGGAGGTGAGTATTCTGCATCTCAAGGACAAAATTAAATTTCTGTCTAAAGAGAGGTTGGCTAAGCTATTATTAGACTTCATTGATGAGTCTGAAATAGTTAACAATGAAAAGGAAGTTCTGTCTAGGGAATGTGTTATCCTAAAAGCAAAATGCAAAAGTCTAGAATCTAGGGCTGATGAGAGTGATAACAAAAATGCTGAGTTGAAGAACCAAGTTCTTGAACTTGACAATAGTATTCTAGAACTTAGGTCAGAAAATCTAAAACTGAAACTAGGAACAGGAAGAAAGCTGATCACTCATTTCTCACTCTAGAAGAAAATCTAGGAAAAATGAAAGATGAACTGTATAAGAAAGATGAATTGATTAAGGTTCTAAAAGAAGTTCTAGGAAAGGTAAAACATGAACTAGACAGAACTTGCAAATGGATTAAAGCTTCTGATGCTCTCTCATGGTTGCAAGAGCATCACAGTAGCAATAAAAGAGGACTTGGCTATGGGACTCAAGCTCCAAAATGGGACCCCAAAAACAAGTACCTCACTCTTCCTGAAAATAAGATCTGCACACACTGTGGTAAGACTGGCCATTATAAAATGAATGTAATGCAAAAGAAAAGGCCAGTCAAAGGAACAAAGCTTTTGTTCAAGAAAAACACAAACTGCCTAGCTGGGCAAGAAAGAATCTGATTCATCCTTTTGCCCAAAGAAAGGGACCAAACTAGTTTGGGTTCCTATGACTAATCTCTAATTTCTTTTTGCAGGCTCAAGTGAAAGAGAGTAGCCAAATATGGTACATGGATAGTGGCTGCTCAAAACACATGACAGGGAACAAGGACCAGTTCCTTTCACTTGAGAACCTGAAAGGAGGTAATGTCTCCTTTGGAAATGGAAAGAAAGGTGAGATCATTAGGATTGGAAAGGTAGGTAAGACAGACTCTCATTCCATTGAGAATTTCTACTTGATAGATGGCTTGAAATATAGCCTAATCAGTGTGTCACAACTGTGTGACAGAGGTAATCTTGTAGCCTTCACCTCTACCAAATGTTTTGTGATTAACCTTACCACTGACAGTATGTTTTGCTAGGGAAGAAGAGTTAACAATATTTACATTGTAGATTTGTCAACTCTTTCAGAAAATGAACTCACTTGTCTAAGTGTGCTAGTTAATGATCCCCTCTTGTGGCACAAAAGACTTGGCCATGCCAGTCTAAATCAGCTAAACAAATTAGTCTCCAAGGACTTGGTGATAGGGTTACCTAATATCAGGTTCAAGGAAGACAAAGTTTGTGAGGCATGTGCAAGGGGGAAGCAGGTAAGGTCATCCTTCAAATCCAAGAAAATGGTAAGTACGTCCAAGACGTTGGAACTGGTTCATATGGATCTTTGTGGTCCAATGAGAACCTTGAGCAGAGGTGGAAAGAAATATGTGATGGTGCTTGTTCATGATTATCTAGATTTTACCGT
>NW_017681239.1:3882-6807 GCF_001879085.1 Nicotiana attenuata
AAAGAACTAATCAAAAGTTTAAAATGAGGGCTCCAAAGAATAGATACACCTATTGCAACTGCCACTAAATTAGATGTTGATGAACCTGGTTCATCAGTTGATCAAAAGTTGTATAGGGGTATGATTGGTTCACTTTTGTATCTTACTGCTAGCAGACCTGACATTGTTTTCAGTGTAGGACTTTGTGCTCGTTTCCAGGAAAATCCAAAGGAGTCACATTTGACTGTTGTCAAGAGGATACTGAGATATCTGAAAGGCACCACAGATTTCTGTCTTTGGTATCCCAAAGGTAGTAATTTTGATCTGGTAGGATATGCCGATGCTGATTATGCAGGTTTCTTAGTGGACAGGAAAAGTACTTCAGGCATGGCACATTTCCTGGGGTCATGTCTAGTGTCATGGGCTACCAAAAAGCAAAATTCAGTAGCCATGTCTACTGCTGAGGCTGAATATGTTGCTGCTGCCTCTTGTTGTGCTCAATTGCTATGGATACAGCTGGTAGACTTTGGAATTGAAGTGGGGTGTATTCCAATATTTTGTGATAACACTAGTGCTATAAGTATGACAAAGAACCCTGTTCATCATAAAAGGACCAAGCACATAGATGTGAGACACCACTTCTTAAGAGATAACTATGAGAAAGGGTTAATCTCCATAGAATTTTGTGCTACTGATAAACAAATAGCTGACATCTTCACTAAAGCACTGAGTAGAGAAAACTTTGAAAGGAACAGGTTGGAATTAGGGATGATTAAGATCACCTAAAAGGTCCAGTTCAGAATGCACAATAAAAAAAATTTGAAAAATGAAAAAAAAATTGGTTAGGAGTTCTTAATTCAATGTAAATATCTAGACTAATTCTTACTCAGTCTCATACTTTAATTAGTATACTCCTGTGACATGTGTTTATATGAATCTTTAATCTCTTACAAAGTTTATCTATTCTGACATTTGAGGCATGATTAAGAGAAGTTTTGCTTGAAGAACCTGGTTCATCAGTATATGCTCATGAGAAAGTTCAGGTATGTTTCTATACTTTGCACAATTAGAAAGATAAAATTACCAATCATGAGCAGAAGTCCTAATTACACCAAACTTTCAGAAATTCTATCCGTTGAGCATTGAACCAGTTTCATTATCCTAGGAGTCTAACTAAAACGAGATTTTTTTCAAAATTGCATAACTCATTAATCTCTAAAGAGACTGGAATTCTAATTTGATTAGACTCCTAATTGACTACTGAAAAGGCTGCCGTTACAGGCTTAATCATGATCCCTCTTTAAATACACTCCACACCTTCTCTCATCACTCACAACCATCATTCACTTCTCAAATACTTCTGATAAACCCCTTTCTTCTCCAAAAATTCCCAAAAGATTTCCAGAAATTCTCCGCCATGACTAATCCTCAAGACAATCCTGGAACTCCCCCACCTGTTTCCCCTAATACTTCATCATCAACACCTCCAGTTGAAACCCCAAAACCTAGATTTCGCCGGTAAAAGATGTTAGCCAGAAAAACTGTAGCATCCGGCTCTCTCACAAAAATCTTGAACGAGAAATTAAAGGCCAGTCAAAGGAAAGAGGTTTCAGCGGAAGAATCTGACTCAAGCTCTGAGTCTGAAAAGTTCATCTCTGCTAGTGAAGGAGAAGAACCTGGGTCTTCTGATAATGACAAGAGTCAAGAAACTCCAGGTGAGGTAAACACCTGTTATGTATTTTCTGATGTAGTAGAGAAGGAAGATAGTAGGTTTGTGTTGGTGGGTTCTGTGAAAAATGCCGAAGGAGCTGAGTCTAGTAGGAGGAGAAAGAAAAAGAAAGGAGAGGTTCTTGCTATTTGTGGTGGAGGAGAAGAAGATGGCTTAAAGTCAGGGGGAAGTGGATCAGGAGAGACTGCTGAGGGACTTGTTCAAATGAGTAAGCAACAAGAAGAACAAGGTTCTTCTGTGGAGGAGACTTTAGCAGATATGCTAAAGAAATTAGGGGCCAGTTATGACCCAAAGAAGCGCAAGGCATCTTCACAAAGGACCCCAGTTGCTTCTGAACCCTCAAAGAAAAGCAAAGTAACATCTTCCAAGACTGCTGCTACTTCTGTACCTAGGGGAAGAGCTACAAGGAGCAAAGTAAGGCAAAGTGAAGCAGAACTACAGGAAGCATTAGAGAAGAGTAAGAAAAAGAAGAAGGAAAAGGGAAAAGAAAAGGTAGTGGAAAGTTCTGAGGCTGCTGAAGAAGAGGAGGAGGAGATGGAACTGGTCCATCAAGAGAGAGGTACAACTGTGGAGGTTCCCACTGACAAACCAAAAAGAACCAAGACTCCTGCAAAGAAGTCTTCAAAATCTGTACCTGCTGAACCTTCTTTGGATAGAAGAACTAGGTCTGCAGCAAAGGGAAAACAAGTGAAAATTACTGAAGAAGAAGATGAAGAGTGGAGTGGAGAAGAAGAAGAAGAAGAGGAGGAGTCTGAACAAGAGCAAGATCGTTTTGTTATTTTTAGCAGAAGGAAGATATTGAAGGGTAGGCTGCTGAAAGACCTGGAGGAGCCAAACATGCTTAGGTTGTTGGATGTTTTAGCTGCACAGGGTTGGAAGGACATGGTCCTTCAGATGGATGGAAGACTAGCTAGAAGAGAGCTGATTGAATTCATGGCAAATGGTTCTGTGAAAAATGGGCTAGTGACCAGTGTGGTGAAAGGTGTGAAGGTGAAGTTTGATGCACCTGAATTGGGCAAGATTCTAGACATTCCAAGTGAGGGCTATGATGATTACACCAGGCAAAGGTGGCCTTGTCTAGATGATCTGCCCACAGCACTCCAAATCACCAGGAACTTCTGTGATACAAAGGATGCTGAAGAGGTGCCTGAAGCAAGATTTGTTCAAAAGAGTGAAATGAAGCCAGAACATAAAGTGATCTTTGAGTTTGTGAACAA
>NW_017681239.1:9874-11648 GCF_001879085.1 Nicotiana attenuata
GAACAAGAGAGGAGGCACACTGCAAATTATATGGACCTGGTTCTCGTGGAGTGTCTTGTGAGGGGTAAGCAGATTAATTGGCCTGCTTTCATAGTAAAACTGCTGGACAGAGTCATCAATGGTTCAAAGGCTCATGCTACTCCTTATGGATTCATTCTAACAACTGTACTGGACAGGCTAAACGTCCTTTTGAAGAAATGCGAAATGGCCTCCAGTAAGGAGCACTTTGGAATCAAGACTCTCCAGGCCTGTGACTATCTGCTAAGTGTAGCCCCTATTGAACCTGGTTCATCAGTGAAGACTCCAGTGAATAGCAAGGTTAGGGCTTTGGTTCAAGAATGTGGGACCAATGATGCCGAGATTGCTAGGCTTCAGGCTCGTGTGGCTGAGTTGGAAGAAGAAAGGAATGGGTTGAAAGCAGAACTAGCAAAAGAGAAAGAAAAGAGTGAAGGGATGCTACAAAAAATGCTCAACTTACTCCAATCCCAACCCTCTAGTTCTTCAAAGCCTTAGCCCTCTTTGTCCTTGTTCTGAACCAGTTCAGTTAACCTCCATTGACCCAGATTAGGGATTTTTCTTGTTTTTGCTCATGGTTGGTTGTTTTTGTTCTTTCTTTTTGTGGACTGTCTTGTAGAAGCACTGCCTTATCAATGACAATTTGCATTTCTCTTGTTTTATGATGATTCTGCTCTTAATAGTTATATTTGTCAAGTTGATTTTTGATTAACTAAAGCATGCTTTCACTTGAAGTTGCCCCAGTGGCCATGAGTAATGATTAATATTTTGGGATTCACATCTTTATGCAACTTTTTGATGATGCCAAAAGGGGGAAGATATTGTGTATTGTGATTGAAAAACTATTTTTCTGAACAGTGATGTTTATGACCTAATTAAATCTGGCCCTTAATGATAAGTTAAGGTTTTCAAGTGATGATATTTTAGCTGAGTTCCACAGGTTCTCTGATCAGTACAAGCACAGAGTTTGTCATCATCAAAAAGGGGGAATTTTTTGGCCCAAGATCAGTTGAAGTTTTGAAGAATGACAAATGAACTCAGTGAAGGACCAGGTCCATCTTAGGAGACACAGTTGTTATGGCCCATGCACATGAGATGCACGTGAAGAAGATAAGTCCTTGGGGATCAAGCAGCAATATCTTCTGAATATCTTCTGACCTGATCGAAAGGATTGTATATGGGATAAGGAGAAGATGTCTCCTTATAAGAAGAGAACACATCCGGATAAGGGTTGGAGTTTGGATTGGTCTAGGACTCAAATTCAATGGAGGATCAGAAATTGAGTTACAATCCAACTCTAATTACTAATCTAATAAATAACTAAGTTGTTCTCTTTTACAGGCATGCACATACGCTGAAGTTAAGCAAAACTGAGAGCAAAAGAGCAAGGCTATTTTGCAAGCAATTTATGTGAGATTGAGTGTGCACGCCTGCAGCTACTTGAACAAGATAGAAGAACCAGTTCCATTGTGTTTATTCTTATTCTAGTTCAATTGTAGTAGGTGATTTAAAACTTGTACCTTTCCAGCTTTCATAGAAGCAATTGTATTAGGTACTTTGAGTATTCAAGTTAGAGTTAACTTGAAAGTGTCGCAACAGTTGAGGTTGTGTGCCACACTGGGATTAGAGTTAATCCTTAGGTTTAAAAGAGTTTTGTAAATGCTGTTTTTGGCTCATTGAGTTTAGTGGATGTTTGGGAAAATCCTACTGAGTAGTAGGTCGTGGTTTTTTCACCTTTTGAGCCAGGTGTTTTCCACGT